>NC_074724.1:3041052-3171052 GCF_947242115.1 Biomphalaria glabrata
AGGCGCCATTTCGCCCTCACTGACATAGCTGGCAGCAGATGATCTCTGAAAGAGGCATTGGAGAGCTCTCACAAAGGCCGCAGGACATAAAACACTCAAAGAAAAACACTTATTGAAGCAGGCACTAGTGGCGGAAAAATATGCAGGTCGCAAATGGGTTTGCTAATTCATGTGAAAACTGCACTAATCGGACATTTTCATAATCGAAGACGTCATTATTATTATTAAGTTTTAATATTATAGTGTTATAATATATTTTTGTATTGAACGAGGATCTTATTTGAATTTGAATAATTTTACTTCAATTGATTGTCTTTTTAAACTTAATGCGCTTTATTAGAAGACGTTGTCATTATTATTATTATTATTATGTTAGAAATGAACGAGTAGTCATTCTCTGGCGCTGCCAGGGTCGAGTTTCGTTAAAGAGAAACAAAATTCATTGTAGTCCCTTTAACAGTTTCCACTGAGGAATTTTCTGGTGATGTGGCAGGTCTGCGGCAGTACCGCCCTCTGACAGGCAACGAGGATGTTCCTAGGAATGTTAAGGGCCTTGAAGGTGTGAGGTCAGTTGTTATTATCCCCTCGGTTGATATAACAATGGGGTATATTGTTATTTTGGACAATTTCCATAGACGCTTAATCTCCAAGCCTAGGTTCCCATATTTTCTTTGTTTTTCTATCTCAGTTTTTCTTAAATTATGAGACAGTGGTACGGCGATGTCGATAATGGTAGCGTTTTTTTTCTTTTTTTATCGATGAACAGAAGATCCGGGCGATTGAAATCTACCGTTTTGTCGGTCAGAATAGGCCTATCCCAGCACAGCAGATGTTCAGTAGACTCGAGAACCTCTTGTGGCGAGTATTTATAATAAGGAGGAGTGTCCTTACAGATCAAATTGTGCGTCAAAGCCAGGTGTTGGTGTATTAACTTTGCAACTTGGTTATGGCGACCTAGGTAGGCTGATTCTGATAGAGCTGGACATCCTGCCATAATGTGTTCAATCGACTCGCCCACATTTCCACATTTTCGGCATTTGTCGACAACATTGAATTTCAGGATATGCTTCTCGTAATTTTTTGTCCTGATTACTCTGTCCTGTATTGCTGTAACAAAGCCTTCTGTTTCAGGGTAGAGATGACCTGCTTTGAGCCATGTTAAGGAAGCAGCCTTGTTATTATTATTATTATTATTATTATTATTGTTAATGCGCTTTATTAGAAAAGTAACCATCAGTTACAATAAGTTCGTTTAATCTTTTTTAATTTAAAATTTCTTACCTATTTTTTGTCGAGATTGGAGTAGAATACTACATTATAGGAGAAAATTAATTTTGTTTAGTGTCAATATATATAGTCTTCGAGTTGAAAGATTAATGAGGATTGCAGTATTGCACGTGACCTACATATTTTGCCACATCCAACGCAGACATAACCATTGTCCGCCCGATGGTCGATTTAGCAGTGGATTTTCTTATCGGTCTCAAATGTGTATCCCGCGGCCTCTGTAAGTGATCTGCAGTTGTCTTGCTTTGAGTCCGCCTTCAGCCAGGTGCTCTCTCTCTGGTCTTTTAAGTCTTTGTTACCGTATGTTACGACAACCACCTTTCAGCTCACCAAAAATGGCTGCCTTTGGCATGCGTTCGTCCCTCGTACTGGATACGTGCCCAGCCCAGCGTAACTGTCGGATTACAAGGAATTTGTATATTTGGTGCTTTTAAAAAATCTACCATTCTTTAGTTATTGAGAGGTAAATAAATGTTCTAAAAGAGGTATTGTCTTTTTTTTTTTACATTATTTTTTAAACTGTGCAATTAGGTCATAATGATTTTTTTTTGGTCAACATTTTAATTTCAGCTGTCATTTCCCAGTACGTGAACACACTTAGCGTCAGGTCCTCTATGACACAGGACAACATCAAAGGTGAAAGCGCTATTTTTTTCTGTACTTGGACTGCAGACGACACTGAGAATCCAGATGAACTGATTGTGTCTTTGAGTGGACAAGACTACCTCATAAAATGTGGAATTTCCCATTTTCCTTACAACTGTACTGCAAAAAATAACTATGAATTGAGTAATTCTGCTCGAGGCCTGGTTTCAATGTCAATAAATGGTTTAAGTTGTTCAAACCAAGGGAAATACTTTTGTTCAATACTAGAACATTCTGATGAGTTAAAACAGGAGAAATCCGCTTCTTTCTTAAACTTTACAAAAGGTGCGTTGTTTACAATACTTATTTCAACTCACTTTGTCTGTCTGTCTGGTGACAAAGTCTGTACACGTTATTTCTCCCACACCCATTCTCGGATCATGTTTAAACTTCGCACAATTATTCATTGGCGTAGACAAGACATGAATCATTTTAAAAAGAATAACTAATTAGTCAATTAATTACTGGTAGCTAATTATTTTGTTTGATACCAACAAGAGAAATTAATCCTTCAGTATTCACAGATATCGTTAAATATGTCGGGTTTTGTCCCCTTAGATAATAGTACACATTATGTCTCTTACACTCATTCTCGGATCAAGTTGAAACTTTACACATTTATCTATTGTATGTACCTAACAAAACATGAATCATATAAAAAAAATAACCACCTAGTCAATAGATCATTGGTAATTTATTACTTTGTTTGATATCGAATAATGAAAATAACTTATACATTATAGAGTGATAGAAGAAGTTTTCCCCCTTAGATACGTTTTCTTTTTAAAAAAGCTTGTTTTTATTATTCCTCCTGGTAGATTGCAAACTATTTATGAGTTTAAAAAATTGTACTCTGGACAGGGATTTCCAAAACTGCTACATCGATTTGCATAGAAATTAAACAGCCTAGGTATATCTTTGGGAGAAAAAAAAATACTAGCTAATCGGCCACACGGGGATAACAGTGGTCTGACCGCCGTCTTATTTTTGTTTTACTAAACTAATCATCTTTACATCAAATTTGGTTTACGTCACTTTATTGAGAACACGCTTCAGTGGAAATCATCACACTCGACGAAAAATTACTCTATAAGGCAGGGGTTCTCAATCTGTGGGTCTTGATGTTCCCTGGTTTATACCCTGCCAGCTGCCATCCTCCGTCGTCCTGCGGGAGGTTTGGGCTAAGAAATAGATTATCTTCAACTCTGAAGGAACACCCGAAACATGTAAAGCAAACAAATATCTATTGCTAGACATATATATGACCCGCGGTCTTTCAGAGAAATCTCCAGCTGTTACTATACGCTTACCCCCAAGCCTTGACTTTGACCCTAACATTTGATGATCTAACGCTGAGAAAAGAATTACTAGCTCGTTGGCCACACGGGGAAAACTCTAGTTTGATCGTTATAATTTTTCAAAGTAAAAAATAAATGTAAATTTGGCTAGACACTTACAAATCTACCTAGGCTAACAGCCATCTTGGCGTAGTCAGCCGTATTTCCGTAACTATGCGAAAACAGTAAATTTAAAAATTGCTTCAATTTTATTGAAGTTTAGACGAGATCTTAAGAGTTCTAGATGTCCATATAATGACAAATTATCAATTAAACATGTTTTTCCTCCCGGCCTATTTAGAAAATGCGGACGTTTAACTTCAATAAATCAGCAGCTGACGTGTCACGGGTTCGATTCACATACAGAAGCTATTATTTTTGTATTATTATTTTTTAATTATTTTATTCTATTGTAAGTTTAATGATGGAGGTATTGTCTTTAAAAATATTTTTAAAATGTTTTTCTTTTTATAGGTTTGTACATTTATACATTTTAAAATTTGGACTGTTAGTGCTTAAACGATTTTTGTAGTTAACTAGCCAAACTATGTATCTAATTGCCCGTTAATATTTTTACAAAGCTTATCTCAGCTCATTCCGTCTGTCTGTCTGTCTGTCTGGGTGGAATTTTTTACAAATGTTTTTCTTACAGTTTTCATTCTTTGACCAAGTTGAAATTTTGCACAATTATTTTATGTCGATGATAGCACATGAAATTTAAAAAATTCATTAATTGATTAGTCGTAATGAATATATATATTTTTTATGTAGAAAAAGTAAGCTAAACGGAAATTAACCTTGCAGTATTAAGCGATATGGCAGTGATTTGAAAATACTCTTCTATCACTCGATATAAGCTTTTTTTAAAAGTATCTGTTATATTTTCTTTTTTTTTAAATATTTTTCTATAAAAACATATATTTCAAATTTTCACAGATGATAACGCTGAATGCGGTCAAGATGCTTTGAATTCCATTGGCATACAGACGACGTTTGCACTGGCACTCTTTATTTTACTATGGGAGAAGAATCTATAAGGCCTACATACTTGTCATACCACACGGGTGAACACATTAAAATACTCACATTTTAGTTATGAACAAAAATGGAATTAGGATCAACACATTTTTGTATTGCTTCATATATCTCGTCATTGTGAATGGTCTAATATTAAAACAGAGCACGTTTGCTTGTGATTTCGCTAATGAATAGATGAGAATGGGGAACAAGGAGACCAAAGATATATATATTTACATTTGTTATTGATCTACAAGTTACATGTTGCAAATTTTTTGTTTATGGAATATCTTTTGTTTTTATTTTATACCTGTTTTTTTTTTAGTATAAACTCTTTTTTTTTAAATAGATTTTTTAAAATGGATTTTGTTGTTATGAAAATATAGTTCAGCGTGAATTGGCTTAAATCAGTGTTTCTCAATTTTATTTTTACCGGTGACGCCCCACTATGTAAACAAAATTTCGTTCGCGTCTCCACCACTTTTCATTTAGACAGCGGGAAACTGGGAGACTCCCTGAGTGGGTTCTGGGGGGTGGGGGGGAGTTAATGATTTAAAAAACAAAAAAGGAAAGAAACGAGAAAATATTTATAATTACAACACAATTTGTTTCAGGTCATAGAACAAAACAAGTTTATTTGTTTGTATTCTAGTTCGTCCATCGTGGTTCGATGATGACCACTTTTGTCATCCAGGGGGCTGAGGGCTTTGCATTTCATGTGGCTGGAGAGACCTATGTGAGCCCGGAATGTTTGACTGCACGCTGGAGCTACTGTTATTTGCCTTCCATTTTTCTCTGGCGCTTTTCTTCTGCCAGCGCTGTTCTCTTGTCACTAGAAACTTGTGCGCCAGTTTTCACAGCGCGACGCCATGATGCTCTGACATGTGCTTCTGTCTCCAAGGTGGCTGTTGTCTTTTTCCACCGTGTGAGCGCTTTCCTTTCCTTAATTAGCCATACATGAGTAGTTTAGGGATAAGGCTGTCTTCCATTCTGCAGATGTGTCCTGCCCTACCTTTTCTGCTCCAGACATTTTTAGACAGTCTGCCATAGGATGCACTGGAGTTGGCAATAAGCAGGTCGATTTCATTATCGATCTTTCTGTTTCTGGAGATTGTGCTGCCAAGATAGGTGAATCTGTCCACTGCATATATATCATTTCCATTTATTTTGATACTTGGATCTGAGTAGGCTTTCACTGGAGCAGGCAAATATAAGACTTCATTTTTTTTGTGTTTATAGTGATGCCAAAGTCTGAACAGACTCTTGAAAAGTCTTTTTTCTGTATGCTACAAAAGTGGATGTCTTTACCAAAGCGGGTTGTGGGGCGCATCACAGTTTTAGAATCGTTGGCTTAAATGATTATCTAATTAATGGTTCACTCGAAGAAGAGGTAATATATACTGATAACGTACACCGGGACCCTATAGTGATATGGATGGCTGCCTGGTCGTGCGGTTTGCGCGCTGGACTGTCGTTCGGATTTATCGACGGTCGAGGGTTCAAACCCTGCCCGCTCCCATCCCCCGTCGTCCTGCGGGAGGTTTGGACTAGGAAGTAAACTATCTTCAACTCTGAAGGAACATCCGAATTATGTAAAACATTTTACAAACAAACAAACATGGAGTAGTAAAAAAAAAAAACAATTAGAATTGCCTGTTAAATCTTCTTTTACAAATAGTTATAACTAGGTGCAAACGAAATGCATTCATTATTTTTACAATACTTCTATTCAAGTCAGAACTTCATGGAACCTGGAAACTAGCCAGGAACCTGCATGGACAGCTGATCTCAAAGTGGCTCTAGCGATTTTCCTAGAAATTTAACATTTGAAGTATATCGCCGAGAAAAGAATTACTACGTTGGCCACACGGAGAAAACTCTGGTCTGACAGCTATATTTTTTAAAGTAAATAATTAATTTAAATTTGGCTAGAAATCTACAGAGCTAGATAAAGGTCTTGGTCCAAAATCAGTATTGAAACGACTTTTGCGTTCTTGAAAGGACTTTCATTTTCGGGAATTTCTCAACACAAGGCGCGTCATGTTCTAGTTCTAGCTCTAAAATGTTTATCATTGGAATATTATAAAGTATACTAGATCTATACCATAGACTTATATATACTATATCTAGACTGGACATGGAGATTTTTTATCACTACAAAAAATGTGAAAATTTTTTAGAAAATTCAATCAAGGCGTTGTTTTGTAAAGTAGTTAAAAGCAGTTAAAGTGTTTTTTTTTCAACCCTAACCTATGTAACACATAATTTAATTTTAGATCTAGATCTAGTAATTGAACATAATAATTATTATTTTGCAATTGGTAGATACATAATCTAGACAGATTTAGGTAATCAATCTATTTAAATGTGCATAAGATGATTTAAATCAACATGAATTATTTCCATCTATGATTTTTGAAACATTTTCTCAATGGAAACAGACAGGAAATGGCTTAGTTTCATATTTGCGTGAATATCCGAGAAATGATTTTGCATTATTTCTAAGCTTTGAAAACTAAAGATCATTACTTTTCTAAGACAGAAAAGATTGATTGGGGCGACTGCCCTTAGAGACTGAAAAAAGAGTTTACGTGCATAAAAATCTCTCTATATATATATAGGTCCGTGAATCAATCAGTCGCGGATAAGAATTTATTTCCGGTTTCCAGTCTAGATACAATATATAAGTTTATGATCTATACATTTCGCGGTTAACAATAATTCTTTCTCGTGAGAAGGAGGGAAAGGGCGGGGTAAAAAATGTATCATTGGTTATTCATTAATTTTTAATAGAAAAAAAATAACGTCCTATAAATTGTATATAAAAAGTATTGTTAATGTTTTTCTTGTTTTAAAGAAAAAAAAAATACAAAAACAAGTAAAAACATTAACAATACTTTTAAGAAAGACAAGACAGTGAGAGGCCAGCGAGCTAGTACTTCTATTCTCAACAACATCAACTGTTGAATTTCTATTTACCACAAACAGAGGGAAGAGCAAGATGTTCAAGATAAAAGGCGTCCAACACCACACCCAGTACTGTTCAATGAGAGGCGCTGGAACATGGAGGAACATGTGCAGATGTCAGAACCTGCATTCGTAAAGCTCAACCAGCCTTCCATCAGTTAAAGAACACTTGGGGATCTAGGGAAATAAGTACCACCACCAAGAATAGGCTCTTTAACACTATTGTTAAGTCAATACTACTTTATGGAGACGAGATCTGGAGAACCACCATCACCAACATGAAAAAAATCAAAATATTCATCAATACCTGTCTGAGGAAGATTCTTATGATCCTCTGGCCAGACATAACAAGGCAAGCCCTAACCTGGAACCCTCAAGGAAAGAGGAAGAGGGGGACGACACAGGAATACATGGCTGCGATTGGGACGCAGATGCCAAGCAGGCCGGAAAGACGTGGGGAAGTTGGACAGAATCTCCCAGAACCGAGACGTCTGGAGGAAGCTAGTTGGCGGCCTATGTCTCAGACGGGACCGCAGGCAGACATGAGAGATCTGAGATGATATAATCTTTTGGCACGCCAATGAAATATTAACCCAATTTTAGATTTACACGAAATGAGCATTAATTGAATCAACTAAATTAACTCAAGCAAAACAAGTATCCAGAGTTTCTTTCCCAAAATTAAAATAAACAGAAGAAAAACTAGGTCTAGAATTTACACATTAAGAATTTTTACTAGTAAGGTGCCCAAAAAGTCAAAAATGTTATTCCAGAATAACTCCAAACCGATATAGAACACACACACTGACAAGACTGTCAAATGACAATATAACCTTGGTGACTTGTTTATGTTAAAGCACAACTTCTTGGATCCGATGACGCCATCTGTAAAGTTTTCTTGATCAATCGTGAATTGTTCACATTGTAACTCGCAAAGCCAATGCTCCAAATAGTCAAAGGCGAACAACTCTCTCAGACCTACACCACAGCCACAAACAATATGGTTCAGAGAGTTTTCAAGCTCCAGCTTAGTAAAATTTGCAATGCCGTCCCATTCTGGTGACTTTTCTTTATTTATATCCAGATCTGCTTCGCCGAGATCAGCATTAGAATTCTCATTTGATAAAATGAGGAGCTCTTTATCCCTGGACAAAATTAGGATGATTCGTAATAACATTTTTAAACTTTCTTGCACGACAATTTTGTTGTTAGTCGGAAACAGAAAATGATCATGTATTAAAATTTTCAAGGTAAAGAAATAGTCCTTGATCATTGGAAAGTAAGATAAACTAGAAGGGCGCCATAACTTGACGGCGTTGATGTTAGCGAAATGTCGTAGAAAACAGATGAAGACTTCACTGAAATGTCCCATATTATGAGCTTCGAGGCTTTTTTCGGGAAATGCCAACTTTATTACATACATAGATAGCTCTTTTGTGGTGATATGTTCAGCGAAATTGGATTTATAATTAGTTATTCTGCAATTCACATATTTGGGCCCTTTTGTAGATCCGTCTGTAACTTTACATCCTAGCTCCGACCATGGACTTGATATATCTGAAGATTTGAATGATAAGTAATTTACAGTTGATGTAACGGATATAGGAAAATCTAGACTATTATGGTAGATAGCAAGAGAATTCTTAGATCTACATTTTGCACAATATGGAGCTAGACTCGCTTTCTCTGAGATTTCTGAGCTCTCGTTCTGACACAAGAGAAGTCTGACTTCTTCATCATGAGGCCGTGCAAAGAGAAGTTGTTGATACTGTACTATAACATAGATATATGACTGCATCTTTTCAATCGCCAGATCTTTCATATACGCTTTCCAGATCAAAGGTTTTGAATACTTCTGTGCAAAGCATTTAAATATGCTCCAATTTATATAAGTGTATCCAGTGGTCAGGTCACTGACAGGAAAATAATTTGTTTCATCTTCAGAGTAAACATATGGAGTTAGAATAGGCCTTAACAGACGTAA
Organism: Biomphalaria glabrata; assembly: GCF_947242115.1. Classification (NCBI taxonomy): domain Eukaryota; kingdom Metazoa; phylum Mollusca; class Gastropoda; family Planorbidae; genus Biomphalaria; species Biomphalaria glabrata. The sequence goes on from NC_074724.1 coordinate 3,050,290, forward strand.
ACCTTCTTTGTTTGGGTCTGTGACACAGCTAGGAATGAACAGTGCACCGTCTTCTGTGCACAGAAATTTGGGGAAGACATATTCCTCACTTTTTGCATCCTTCTTGTAAGTCTTATTGTTGAATTTAACGGATGTTTTAGACTTGTATATTTTATGGGCAACTTGAATCGATTCTGTAGAAAGAATGTGCTTCTCTTTTCTAAATGCAAGGGTAGTATTATTTTCGTTGGTGATAAACGGACTGGATTTGTTTTGTGTTTCTTTATTTAAAGCTTCAGTAAAGTTTCCATGCAGGAATTCTCCAGACGACGTTTTCCCATTGTTGGTCACATTGAGAACCAACTCTTCTGGGCTTGAGACTATTAAGTTTTTTTCTATGTGGTGACACCTGGTGCTGAAGTCTGCACAGCAGACGGAACATGTTTTTAGACAAGAGCACGGAGACTTTTGCTGACCTTTACACTTGTCTCGACATGAGAGATCAATGTCTGCTTGGGGTAAACGAGATCTGCTTAGTCGAACATTGTCATGATGGAATCTGCTTTTTCTAGTTGATAATGTTCGAGCCTTTGATACATGTTCATTTGTTACATTTTGAACCGTAACATTTTCTGTTGCTACATTTTCAGTTGCTACATTTTCAGCTGTAACATTCTCCTTTCTTTCATTTTTAGATGCTTTAGTTTCAATAGTTACATTTTCAGTTCTGAGATTTTCCACCGTAATATTTTCCGCTGCTACATTTTTGGTTGCTACATTTTCAGTTGCTACACCTATCATCAGTATTTGGAAACAAATCAATACATTAGTCCACATTTGAGTTGAATGTATGTCCCCTGAAATAGAAAACAAGTCTTAATACCGAATTTCAGTTTAAACACTTCCAGCTTACGTAGTTATCTTAAGACATCCGTAACAACCATTAAAAAAAATATTACGATCAGAAGATAAAATGAAAGCTGAATGTATTGTAGCAGGTAAGATTGCTGAGTTACTGTAATGTTTTGTTTTTAGCGTAAATAAAATAAACGTTTCACAATACTGTAGACACCTACCTATTTGCATCATTTTTTTAAAATTAATAAATTGTTTAATGTCCATATAAGAGTGACATAATAAGTAAGATATCAGGGCCGAATTTTAAAAAGAACATGACTGTACAGCAGCCCCAGGCCTCAACGTAAAATGGGACTTCTATATTTTAAAAATCTAGTTTTAACAAAATGTACATATAAATGAATGTTAACAAGCAAAGTACAAAAAAAAACCTTTTTAAATAAAAACAAATCTTTTCTTAGGAAAAGAACAGCAAAAATCACTGCCTTATATCTCAATACCGCAGGATGTAGCTCTTTTTTTCTCTTTAAAACGAAACTAATGAATTACGACTAATTGATTAACTGATTATTTTTTTATTGATTCATGTATTGTCATTGATTATTGATAATTCTGCATAATTTCACATTGATCCCAGAACAAGAAATGAGAGAAAATAAAATAGGGGAATAGCTCCACATATACAGCCACACCTCTTAATACTGTAAGATTTCAATGCCAAATTAAATATTTAAATTCCTATGATAGATTTTTTTTTGATGGATTCATATTTTTCTAGGTTCAATAATTAATGGATTAGAATTTCAACTTGATTCTAGAATAAGCGTTCAGCATAGAAAACTGGAGCACAGGTTGCTGAGGAAAAGAGAACCACTCTGGCAGAAGAAAAATGCCAGAGAAGAAAAGCAAGACCAATAACACTAGCTCCAGCTGGAATAACCTGCCCGGGCTCACATAAGTCTCACCAGCCACATGAGGAGGCACAAAACCCCAGTGCAAAGCCCTCAGACGCCTGGATGACAAAGTGGTCATCATCGAACCACGATGGACGAACTATATATAGAGAATAGATGTGTAAGAAATAACGTGTAAAAAAGTTGTCCAAGACAGACATACATACATACAGACATACAGACAGACAGACAGACAGACAGACAGAGTGAGTCAATAAAAGCTTTTTAAAAAACAAAATGGTCATGCGATTAAGGTACAAGTAGAATTTTTTTCACATATAGTCTATTGTCTAAGATGGTATCGAAGTATTTAAAAGTTTGCACTATTTCAATAGTCTCTCCAGCTACACAAACAATATCACTTTCCTTATTTTCCCTATGAAATTTTTAAAAATTATGTTTAATTTAGAAGTTCTCTAATTTATTCCTCACAAATATGACTTGGATTTAGATTTTTAGGAGCATCTTTATTGTTTGACGCTTGGAGAATAGGGGTGTCAATAAAACATTCTGCCGGTACTGCATTCTATATAATCCTTTAATAGCTAGGTTAGTTGTAAATGTATTTACTTACCAAATAAACGAAGATGTGCCAAATAGTCTTGATCGAGAATCTCAACATCGGGGATTCTTATACATCTTTATTATTTTTTTAAATACATTAAAAACAAGTATATGTTCCCTATTCAAATAGGTACGGAGACACAAGAATAATGACTTGATCTAACTTAAATATCAGTGTGTATATTGTTACTTTCAGACTTGTTGTCATGGGGCAAAGTTATACCACAGACCAATTTAAATATATTTACATTTTGGAATTTAAACTCACGCTTATCGCATACGATACCAGACATTGAATCCTGATACAGTGTAGACTTGTTTAAAAACGCCTAACAAGCGTAGTTTGAGTAAAACTAGATCAATTAGTGTACAACTGTGCAATGACAATGGAATGTCAGTCACGAATATTTGTGTAATGATCAACTTAAGTGTGTATCGTTGTTACGTCTTCCAATTTCTAAGGGAGATAATTGGTTGGTTAGCATTTTGTTTTCCAAACATTGTGATTGTGTAAGTGTGTGTGTGCGAAAGTATGTGTGTGAGGGCGTGTGCGAGAATGTGTGTGTGTGTGTGTAAGTGAGTTAGATATTTATTAAAATGTTTGTCATTTTAGTTATTAAATTAAATATACGCTTCGGAAAAAAAATAATATTAGAAATTGACGTGCCTTTAAAATGTTCATTTATTTCAGATATATATTATATAGTTCGTCCATCGTGGTGCGATGCCATCATTATCACACATAGGGGGCTGAAAGCCTTGCACTGGGGTTTTATGCCTCCTCATGTGGCTGGTGAGCCCGGAATGTTCGGCCGCACACTGGGCAGGTTATTCCAGCTGGAGCTAGTGTCGTTTGCCTTGCTATTCTTCTCTGGCGTTTTTCTTCTGCCAGCGTTGTTCTTTTTTCCTCAGCAACCTATGCGCCAGCTTTCACAGCGCGACGCCTTGATGCTCTGTCATGTGCCTCTGTCTCCCAGGTGGCTGTGCCTATGCTGAACGCCTTCAGAGAAGCTTTGAGGGTGTCCCTGAAGCGCTTTCTTTGACCACCTTGCGAGCGCTTTCCTTCGCTTAGTTGGCAATACAAGAGTCGTTTAGGGATGCGGTGGTCTTCCATTCTGCAGACGTGACCCGCCCATCTCAGTTAGATATATAGCAAACATTAGACCACACTTTCTATAAGTACAAACTTTAAAGAAATTCAGTCCTTGTCTAGTCACATTATCTAGTCATATTGTCAGTCAAAACTAACACCCAGATACTTGCTTTGGAGAAGGTACATAATACACAAACCATATTGCCCAATTTTGCTTAGTAAGCTATCAAATAAAATATCATGGACAAATCTTTAAAAAAAATAAAATTGCTATAACTATAAGTGGATAGAACCCAAATAAAATGGATTAGAAAGCATCTTGGATACGACCGTGTCATACGACCAACATTCTTCGTAACACCTATAGACTTATCGCCACCTATTACATTACCATGCTGCTACCATTCTCACAAATGAAAACATTGAAGGGTCATCCATAACAAAGGTCAAATGGGGTCATCCAGACTATAAGTCACCATAAAGAGTCTAATAAAAAATAAGTATTAAGAAAGATAGTGACACTCACTAAATCTTCCATCCTCTGATAACATTTGTAACAAAAGAGACATAACTGGGAAATACACAGTGAATACTGATAAATCATGGATTATGTCCCCCGTCTCCCTCTCCTCCCTTTCCCCCCCCCCTTTTCCTCTCTCTCTACAGCTAGAAATGGGATGCCAGAGCGCCACATATTGTAAGCAAAAACAATAATAATAACAAGAAAAAATGTTACAAAATAGTTTTGATGCCCCTGGATTTGTTTTATGGAGTATGTGTGTTTGTGTTTCCAAGGTTGTATAATATATATAAACAGTGTTGTAGAAACCATGACTTGTTTAAAACACATTTAAGCATATCATTTTTTTTCTTATTTGGGAGGGTTAGGAGCTTGAACCCAAGTCTTCTGGTATCTTGCTAGGCGTTAGAAGTTCATGTATATTATCAAAAATTACACCGCAAGGAAATTTTTTTAAGCGGAGTTCGGGAATACATTTGATTTTGTCACCTTCTCCTGCCACTGAGTCTGTTAAACTGTTGGGGCACCACACATGATCTGTTGCCCATCTTTCTCCGTTCCTCTCTTCGACTTGGATACAATCTCTTTAAACGACAGCCCGTCAAGTCTTTGTCTTCCCTTTTTCTTTTCCCTGACTATGAGACTAGACTATGTGACTAGATAATGAGACTAGACAATGTGACTAGATAATGAGACTAGACTATGTGACTAGATAATGAGACTAGACTATGTGACTAGATAATGAGACTAGACTATGTGACTAGATAATGAGACTAGACAATGTGACTAGATAATGAGACTAGACTATGTGACTAGATAATGAGACTAGACTATGTGACTAGATAATGAGACTAGACAATGTGACTAGATAATGAGACTAGACAATGTGACTAGATAATGAGACTAGACAATGTGACTAGACTATGAGACTAGACTATGTGACTAGATAATGAGACTAGACTATGTGACTAGATAATGAGACTAAACAATGTGACTAGATAATGAGACTAGACTATGTGACTAGATAATGAGACTAGACAATGTGACTAGATACTGAGACTAAACAATGTGACTAGACTATGAGACTAGACTATGTGACTAGATAATGAGACAAGACAATGTGACTAGATAATGAGACTAGACAATGTGACTAGATAATGAGACTAGACTATGTGACTAGATAATGAGACTAGACAATGTGACTAGATAAAGAGACTAGAGTATGTGACTAGATAATGAGACCAGACAATGTGACGTCAATTGGACGTCAATTATTATTACAATAACTAGTTTCCATGCTCTTGACAAAATGGGTTTCATTCAGGTGTTATGGCTCTTTACAAGAGAGACAACGAATGATGTCCGAATGAATAGATGGCCGCAGCATCAGTTTTCTGGTTACTAGGGACATTTCTGAGCCTTGCATAGTTCATAGTTCTTCTAAAGTTCTGGTCCTTCTCTCAAGATGGGCTGATCCAAGAGGATGCTATGCAATACATTTCGAGCTCCGATGATGTGACTACAGTTCAAAGTGCATAAAACTTAAAAGTCCCTGTGTAATGAGATCGATGTTTTTCTTATGTATTGCACTTGGACCATTTCTATTAAAAGTCTTCCTTTCAGATCTTACGATCTAGAGGGCAGATGGTGTTAATGCCCTCTGAGTTTGTGTGCCCATGGTTAACGAGGGTGTCATGTGGCCAGCACAACGAACCTCCGCCTTTTCTTTTCGCCAACTAATGTCAGGTATCCATTACAGCTGGATGGACTCGTAGCCACCCTAAAGATCCCGAAATTAAAAAAATCCAGTCTTCACCAGGATTCAAACCCGGGAAGTTCGGAACCCAGCACTTTACCACTCAGCCTCTTAAAACCAGTGGGAAAATGAAGCTTTTTGCAATCAAATTTCTTTCCTTGTTTACTTCCCCTTTCTGTTTGAAATGCTCTGGTCAATTAAATATCATATTTAAAACATTAAATCAAGTGTCTTTGAGTCCGACGATTAAATAAAAGAATTGTACATCATGCGACCCAGCAGACGTGTATATCAGATTTCTAACGACAATGTCAGACTCTCGATAAATATCATGTTTTACTCATAGATTCTTTCAACAAAAAAAAACGCAGACATTTAGATTCGCTCATTAAATATTTATTTACATCTTATGTTTCTTTCTTCAGTCGCATAACGATAATGGATCACTGAAGACAGAAGACGTTAAGACGTGACGATGAAGACAGAAGACATTAAGACGTGACGATGAAGACAGAAGACATTAAGACGTGACGATGAAGACAGGAGACATTAAGACGTGACAATGAAGACAGCAGACATTAAGACGTGACGATGAAGACAGGAGACATTAAGACGTGACAATGAAGACAGCAGACATTAAGATGTGACAATGAAGACAGGAGACATTAAGACGTGACGATGAAGACAGGAGACATTAAGACGTGACGATGAAGACAGGAGACATTAAGACGTGACAATGAAGACAGGAGACATTAAGACGTGACGATGAAGACAGGAGACATTAAGACGTGACGATGAAGACAGGAGACATTAAGACGTGACAATGAAGACAGGAGACATTAAGACGTGACAATGAAGACAGGAGACATTAAGACGTGACGATGAAGACAGCAGACATTAAGACGTGACAATGAAGACAGGAGACATTAAGACGTGACGATGAAGACAGGAGACATTAAGACGTGACGATGAAGACAGGAGACATTAAGACGTGACAATGAAGACAGGAGACATTAAGACGTGACAATGAAGACAGGAGACATTAAGACGTGACGATGAAGACAGCAGACATTAAGACGTGACAATGAAGACAGGAGACATTAAGACGTGACGATGAAGACAGGAAACATTAAGACGTGACAATGAAGACAGGAGACATTAAGACGTGACAATGAAGACAGGAGACATTAAGACGTGACGATGAAGACAGGAGACATTAAGACGTGACAATGAAGACAGGAGACATTAAGACGTGACGATGAGGACAGGAGACATTAAGACGTGACGATGAAGACAGAAGACATTTCGACGTGACGATGAAGACAGAAGACATTAAGACGTGACATAGAAGACAGAAGACATTAAGACGTGGTGAGACACAAAAAAGAAAGACTTGACCTACTCTTGAGGTCCATTACATTGTGCCGAATTTCAGCTTGATACGAGGTTGGGTGTCGGAGAAATAACGTGCACAAACTTTTGGCCAGACAGACAGACAGACAGACAGAGTAAGCTGATAAACTTTGTAATAAATAAAACAAAACTCGGATTATCCAATTTAATGAAAAATCAAGCAACATGAAATAAAAAAGTTCTTTGTTTTTAAATCCGTTTCTCCTTTATAAAAGTAATGGTAGTCTAGAATTTAAAGAGACAAATAAAAATGCATTTTTTTGGATTATGGGTGATTTCAATCTACCTGATATAAATTGGAAAACACTATCCATAGATAAACACCAAAACCTTAAGGACATAAATGAGCTTTTCATAGAAACTTTACACAACCTAAGTTTAGATAAAATCATTAAAAAGCCAACTAGATTAAACAACACATTAGATCTCTTCTTAACCAACAGACCTGGATTAGTAGTTGATTATGATATTATCCCTGGTCTATCAGACCATGAGATCATAAAAATACACAGTCAGATAAAAGCAGTAGCCAATACAAAACCCAAAAGAAAAATCTTACTCTGGAATAAATGTAACCTAACACAACTACACCAAGCTGCATTAAACTTTCAACAAACATTCTTATTAGAAAAAGACATTAACCAACCAGTCGATGACCTCTGGAATTTCATTATAAACCATCTTAAAAGCATTATAGAAAATCATATACATATCAAATGGAATAAATAAATGCTGGATTAATAATAGACTAAAGAAGCTTCGTAAACAGAAGGAAAACCTATATAGAAAATTTAAAGAAACTAATGCAGAAAGAGTTTACAAAAAGTATATAAAAATTAAACACTTAACCCAAAAAGTAAGCAGACAGCTGCAGATTCAATACATAAACAATGTAATATCTAAAAATAACAACAAAATCTTTGGTCATGCATTGAGTCTAAGATAATGGAAACAACAGGCGTAGCGTCATTAAAAGGAGAAGACAATTTAACACATAATGATAATGAAACTAAAAAAAAACATCCTAAACAAATACATTGTATCAGCATTCTTAGCCCCAGGAGACAAAGATATATTACTTAATTTGAACCAAGTAGACAACAGAGGAGATATAGAAGTACAAGAAAAGGGAATCCAAAAACTATTAGCCAACAACAAACCCAAAAAAGCATCTGGACCTGATGGTATTCCAGCTAGATTACTCAAAGAACTAAGCAATGAGCTAGCCCCAGTGTTCAAAATACTCTTTCAGGCTTCACTTAACCAAGCAGAGTACCAAAGGACTGGAAAGAAGCTAATGTCACCACCCTATTTAAAAAAGGAGAAAAATCTGACCCAGGAAACTACAGACCAGTATCACTTACCAGCATCACATGTAAAATCCTAGAACACATAATATGTAGCAACATCATAACCATTTAGACAAACATAATGTCCTCACACCATACCAACATGGCTTTAGGAAATATAGATCATGTGGAACATAACTAATAGGACTAATTGATGATTTTTCAAATGGCTTAGATAATAGTGAACAAATAGATGCTATCTTACTAGATTTTTCTAAGGCTTTTGACAAAGTTCACCACCATAGTTTGCTTAAAAAATTAAAATGTTTCGGCATTAATGGTCCACTGCATCAGTGGATTAAAGATTTTCTGAAAGGGAGAGAACAAACTGTAATAATAAATGGCTCTAAATCAACACCGATAACAGTAAACTCAGGTGTACCTCAAGGAACAGTCTTGGGTCCACTACTATTTTTAATTTACATAAATGATTTACCAAATTGCATTACTTCAGGAACAAAAGTCAGATTATTTGCAGACGATTGCATAATATATAGAACAATAAAAACAACACAAGACACAGATATTTTACAAACAGAATTAGATGAATTACAGAAATGGGAATTTAAGTCATTGTATAATATGCATGACTAAATGCATGACGCGTAGGACGTAATCATATTCTTTTTTAAAGTAACGGCTGTATTATATAACAAAAGATAAGAATTTGTCATTCTATTCTATTTTTGTTATGTGTTGTGACACGGCTACTATGTGTGGTCAACCGTGACACACGGTCAAGTGGGAGACCTGGGAGTTAGGGGACTTGCGGGAAGTGACGAGTGTGTTTAAAACAATAAGAAAGGAAAACATCTAGTGGAGTTGGTTATCTGTAGAGAATGTTCGCCTTGTAGATATGTTATGTTTGAATGCTTCACAATAAAAGGCTGTTTATACTTAAAAGGACTTGTTTCTTCACATTACGCTTCATCATTACAAGAAGCCTTTATCCGTGATCTTGTACAGTCCAGTTCCTCTAATAGCAGTCCTGATATAACGCATTCTACTCAAGACAGTGCGCAAATGTTCTATTTGTGAAGATTTCTATTTATTTATTCTGGGAATACTTCTTATATTAGTTGTTGATTAAACAGAATCATCACATGCCGGAGATTAATAAATTGTTAATTCTATGAAGAAACATCTGTTTTATCTCAAAACTTCTTTAATAAACTTCTTCAACTTTCACGTATAAGTAACTTCTCAATTCAATAACAACTTGACTTAATTCTTCATAAAATAAAACTTAAAGATACAACCACAACTTCAACTAGTATAACTTCAACTAAAATAACTTCAACTAATGGACCCGCAACTATTGAAACTCATACCAGCACAAGACCGTTACTAAGCAAGGACTTATTACTCTACAAAACCGTTACTATGCGAGGACCCCGACTAACTGACTTTCCCCTAATTTGTACTTTTCCCAATAGTACTTTCCAGAATCATAGAAACTTCTTCCCCCAACTATTTTATTAACCGTGACCTTCTAGAAACTGACGTCTGCTATTTTTTTCTCTTAACCTCTTTCTCTGATTGGATGACTAAAATTAACTTATTTACTCTGGACAGCACTGACTTGACCTGGGCTTCTAGAAGCTGGTCGAAATAGGTTGCAGTCTTCATGTATATAATCCTTTAATGATAGAAAGATACATTTGAGTCGAGTGCGGGAATTCCCGCTGAAAGCACGTTCAAAATAAGAGAAGTACGCCACATTTAATGTTAAGGTGATTATATTTTGATAAACTATAACAATCAAACCAAGGTTTTCACTGTGTGGCCAATAAGACAATAATTTTTGATTCCAATGATATATCGAACTGGTATTTTTAGAAATACCCGTCGAGTATCCAACTTTTGAACCCATGAAGAGTTTGCAAGCTAATAGGAGGAATTGAAGAGTTCATTTAAAGCTAGCATACAACACACACACACTGACAGCACTATCATATCAATGTCATAGTGGAATCCTGCAGATTCGCTCACATCCAAACACATTCTCACCAAACTGATGACGTCATCTGTAGAGGTTTTCCTATCGTCATTGAATATCTCACACTGCAGCTCGCAAAGCCATTGCTGTAAATATTTAAAGGTGAGTAGCTCTTTCAGGGTCACGCTGCAGCCACAAATAAAGTTAGTCGTAGCGAGCTCATGAGCGTCGACGAGATTGTCCAGTTCAGGCAGGTCCAGATCTCCGCCGTTGCTTTCCATACCCGGTAGCCCTAATCCGTTGTCGCCATTTTGATTTCCAAAATTTTTGTTATTCTTGAGCAAAATTTTGATAATTTTAAAAAATATATTCAGAATGTCTCGCCTTCTGTTGCCGTGTAGAAATATAAAATAATCATGGACTAGTATTTTCATTACGAAGAAGTAGTCCTTGACCTCTGGGGAGTAGATCCGCAAAGTAGGCCGCCAGGGCCTTACGGCATTGACGTTTGCGTATTGTCGTAAAAAGCAGATAAAAACTTGAGTGAAGCGCTCTACAGCCCGAGCGTCTAAGTTACTATCAGAAAATGCCACTTTTAATGCGTACGCTTTTGCTACTTTATTGTCGGCCGGTTCCCCAAAATTGGATTCATAGCTTGTTATTATACAGCTCGAAAAATGGTCCATCTGTGTAGCGACATTTGGTGGCTGTATTTTACATCGAAGTTTTGACCAAGGATTTGATTTTACCGAAGATTTGAAAGATATGTAATTCATAGACGGGAATACATGTATAGGATAATTTAATGTTTCATTATAGATCTTAAAAACGTTCTTACACTGTGGGCATATTAGCGCTTCATATGTTTTATCTGGGATATCAGTGCCCGGCTTCTGGCACCAAAGAAGTCTGACTTGCGGATCTTTAGGTAGTTCAAAAAGAAGTTGTTGATACACGACTGTTACGTAGATATACGACTGCTTCGTTTGAATCTGGAGCTCCTTGACATACGCCTTCCAGATCAAAGGCTCTGAGCACAGATGTGCAAAGCACGTGAATACGCTCCAGTTGGTGTAAGTGTATCCTGAGATCAGGTCAGTGACTGGGAAGTAATTCGTTTCGTCAGAGTCTTTGGTATATACATTTTGAGCAACCGATGACCACCAATGGCGTATTTCTTGGAGGACTTCTGTCTCGGAGTCACTTAAACAGCTAGATATCAACACTACACCGTCTTCTGCGCACGCTTTTGGCAGCAGATAGCCTTGACCTTTGGCCTTGTACTCATAGCTTCCATTTGTGACTTCGAAGGATTTTAAAGAAAAGTTAGACTTTGAGAAAGCGTCAGCCATTTCTGCACTACAATGGGCTTTTATGATCGTGTTACTAGAATTGTCTTGCCTGCTTTTGATATTACCAGGATTGTCCTTGCTTTGAGAGAATGTTGGGGTTGTTCTGGTCTCTCTGACATTTCCATGTGTTGATTCTACCAGCCGTAAAGGAAATAAAAGTAGAACAAGTTTCCACATTTTGAATATTCCATCCTGAAAAAAAGATGTTCTATTTATAGACCAGAGCATGTTGAACAAATCCTTTTATTTCTTTAATATTGACTTCTGATTAAGGAAATATAGTTATTAAAAAAAGGGAATTTTAAAAATTAAATTTAAATATTTTATAACCCTTTGAGGTTAATGTGTAGATAAAAATGTGTACACGGTATTTCTCTCACACAAAACAATTGTAGTCAAACTGAATTTCCCTAAGATAGGACCAATAAAAATTATCTTATCTTATTTTATTCATAGATCAAGCTTATTCATTGGCATAGAAAAGACATAAATCAATTTTAAAAGACAATTAATTACTGGTTATTCATTACTTTGTTTAATAGCCACAAGAAAAACTAATCCTTTAGTATTCATAGATATGGCTAAATTTGTTGGCTTAAGTTAAATAATTGTTAACTCTATTTCTCCCTCACGCATTCTCCGATCAAGTTGATACTTTAAACAATTATTTATTGCATCTAACAAAGCATGAATCAATAAACAAAAATACTCGATTAGTCAATTAATTATTGGTAATTAATTATTTGGTTTGATATCGAAAAAGGGAAATAACTTGTAGGGATTTTCTTATAGTTTGCTTGTTGACAATATTAAAAGGAGAAAAATGTGTTTTTGTAACCGAGGCGTTGAGAGGGTCTCTAACAAATGTTATTTACTCTTCTGTTGCTAAAGTCTGAGAAAAGTGTCCGTCATATTTGACAACAGAGTTCTAAAATAGTAGATGCCAATATTAGAATTATTTTCTCGATAATTTTTCTGAAGGTGGGGAATGTGAATTAGAGTTCTACTTTTAATTCTTCGTCAAAAAGCGATTTTCGATTTTTTTTTTTTTTTAAGGATAATGGCATGGAATGGGCTGCCTCAGTCAGCCAGGAAAACCAATGACTTGTGGCCAAATTTAAGTCATTGTTTAACATGTATGACTATACTGGCCTAGAAACACGCGTATCTTCTTTTTGCCCTGTGTTGGATTTACATATAGGTAACATAAGCTATATCTTAGATCCCACGTGTGGAGGAACACAACAAAAAGGTTACAAGGATATTTTCAGATAAGGCAAACCTAAAAAATATCACAAACTTACAGATGGCGAATCTGTAATAACGTAGTAAAAAAAAAGAGCAATAAACCCTCTTACAGACCTTGTGGTCTAGGGCTGATGATGTAAAGGTCATCTGATTCTGTGGCCTACGGTTAACGAGGGTGTCATGTGGCCAGCACAACGACCAACCGCCTTTACTTTTCCCCAACTAATGTCAGGTACACATTAGAGCTGGGGTGGACTCAGAGGCGCCCAAAGATCCCGAAATTAAAAATCCCAGTCTTCACCAGGATTCGAACTCCGGTCACCGGTTCGGAAGCCAAGCGCTTTACCGCTCAGCCACGGCGCCTCCTAATAACGTAGAACCTTATCAAATCTAAATTCGGCCCTGCTTCCTTGTTGGTCGAATCGCTGCTCTTCAAATGTTAATTTCGGCGCGCAGCAATTAGCGAGCGACTATCCGTATTACTGTTATCTTTATTTTTGTGTAGAGGCTTGCGTTAAAGGAATATTTTATGGTCTAATAAATAGCATTTCGTGCCTGAACATTGCAATCTGGGAGTCACTCGAGAGAAGTGGTTCTCAATCCCTGCACTACTGCTTTAAGAGAGAAGTAACAAGATCTTCGATCCATCTTGGGATCTTTTTTTTTTTTTTGTTGTTGAATTAATGCAATATTTATTGTTAGGAGGTTGTCACGTCTGTTGAGAAGGTTGTTTGTTTGCTGTGACGTGAGATGGCGCTGTCTGTAGTCGAGAGTTCTTATTACGTTGTATGATATAAAACAACACTCACAGCGGAATGAAGAGAATAAGATAATCTGGGTTCCTTGAAATAAGATAATAATTTATTAGCTAAATAAGGGCACAGTCCACGCCGTCAGATCTAGAGAGAACAATGTTACAGAGACAGTTAATGTGGAAACACAAGCTCAAAATCTGCCCCCGAAGTGGTCCACCCAGGCAGGTAAAAAGGCAGGTTTCAATATTTTCAGAAGAATATCGGTATTAAATTCTATCAGCTGTGGTCCACCCAGGCAGGTAAAAAGGCAGGTTTCAATATTTTCAGAAAGAATACCATAATGAAATTCTATCAAAGGCAATGACAGAGAAAAATGGAGAAAGAAGGTTGGCAGATCCTGTGAGGTGCCCCAGAGGTCCATCAGACAAAGGGATAGGTGAAATTGAATGTAAAGTTTGATGGAGTTAGAGTCTTATAATGAGTATCTAATTGATCAAATTAATTTGTAAAGGGTAAATCTCTTATTAAATTCCTCAAGAATGAATATTTCCTTACAAAAAAATTCCTTTAGTTTTGTGTTTCATTGTGTTCATGTCTTATGCATTTCACACGATAATAAAAAAAAAATACGTATTAATTGTTGTTTTAAATTATGTCCAACTAATTTGCATAGTAAATAGATTTTTTTTCTTTAAAACAAAGTTAACCTTTTTTTGTAAATGTAATATTTAGTAGGACAGAACTTTGCAAATACAACTGTAAAAAAAGAATATTTTTTTATATTAAAAAAAAAACAACTTTTACGCATCTTAGTCATTAATGCACGACTCTTAAGAATTGTTTAATGTGTTGCTTTTTTAAGCCAATCATGTAAAAAAAAATAAAGTTGGTTGCATATTTTATAAGTTTTATATTTAACAGTTCTACAACTGTGAAACTTACCAGACAACAAACAGTGCCCAGGAGCACTTTGTGTTTATTAATAGATGCTTTTATAGCCGTATGTATTCATCTTTTATAAACTGTCTTTGTCAATTCTTAAAAGCCCTCGAGTGTTTCCTTACTTATAACTAGAGGGATCTTATTACTTTACAATTGTCGTTTACAACTAAGTCAAACAATGGAACAAGTTCTCAAGTCTCAACTTTACATTTCTACACCAACTAGTGAGCTAGGGAAATCTTATACCGCTATTAAAAGTGTAATATATTTAAATATATCTCAGTTTAAACAATTCATATACATTGAATATAACAATAAGACTTTAATTTCAATACAATGTCCGAGTAGATGGTATTTTACTATTTTTGATACAATGGTTAAAGCCAAAAGTCTTCTATTTGCGCTATTATAGTGATATCTAGAAGTCTGGATGCGAAAACGTTTTGAAGAGAAATTATCTAATCTTTTTATTTTTTTAGGTTCAATTTTCCCATAAGAAGACGATTTAAAAATTAAATAAATATTTTTACAAATATAGATTACAATGTGATTGAAACTTAAAAGAAGACATTTTAAAAATAAATTTATAGATAAATAAAAAATAAATACATTTTAATACTAAATAACTATTCAAATTTTAGAAAATTCAATCTGATTATAGAACAAAAATTGAAATCATAGTACATTTACACACCTCGGGGAATGAATAATGTAGTGTATATACGTATCTCGGACACTGTGTCAATATTGACACGCAGTTGATCTCAAGAATAATGGCAATATCAATTCGGTTGTAGCTTCAGAGATCTATGTATTAACTTGATACACTATTATGGAATGTGTGTGCGCTTTCGTATTGGCTGAGTGGATTCTGATGTAACTGCGGAGAAAGACCATCGCAGATGAGGTTAAAAAATAGGGCTAGAACATCTGATGAAAGTGAGTGGATGTTAGAGCGAAGACTGCTAGACAGAAGGGTGTGGGTTTTAAAGTAATTTGTAGTTTGTTTAAATTTTTCAACATCGTTTTATTGCAATTATATTTCTACATTAGGATCATCTGTTTCTTTAGCCAACAGTTTACGAGCAGGGTGTCATGTGGCCAGCACAACGACCAACTGCCTTTACTTTCCCGGACTTTAATTAGGTACCCATTAGAGTTGGGTGGGCTCAGGGGGTGCCCTAAAAATCCCGATTTTCAAAAAACATGACCTTAACATCACCTGCTCTATAGATCACAAGGTCTGAAAGAGAAAAGCTGTAAGTAAAAAAAAAAAGTTCCCCTTTCAGACCTTGTGGTCTATAGGGCAGATGGTGTAAAGGTCATCTGTATTCTGTGGCCTACGGTTAATGAGGGTGTCATGTGGCCAGCACAACGACCAACCGCCTTTACATTTCCCACACTTATGTTAGGTACCCATTAGAGCTGAGGTGGACTCAGAGGACCGAAGATCCCGAAATTAAAAATCCCAGTCTTCACCAGGATTCGAACCCGGTCCCCGGTTCGGCAGCCAAGCGCTTTACCGCTCAGCTACCGCGCCTCCTACATCAAGGTGTAGACAGTATTAATAAAAGTAAAGTTCATTTTTTTAAGGACATTGTTTAGTTTCAATCAAGTTCTAGAATAAGAAATGTCTACGCTTAGTAAAGTTAAGTTTGTCCTGCAACTTGTTGACGATTTATCTTACAAAATACTAGTAATAGTTACAAAGACATAAAAGTGAAAAAGGCAACACCCTGAGAGCTATGGAGGAAAAAAGGCGATTCAAACAAATAAAATATCTGTTGTTTTTTTCTGGTTCCTCTACCACCAAACCAAATGTTACCTTTGCCTGCGTTGTATTTGAAAAGTCTCCTCAGAATAGGACTCTCAAGTTGAGTGGACAAATGCTCCATGAGATGAACCTTATATTTTCTATTGAGAGGAAGCCAATATTAAGTACTACATATTCATAGCCATTCCAAAAGCCATCAATAAAAATTAACCCATCAAATGTTTCCCCATTGGTCGCAGTGACGTTCCTCAGAAGTTGCAGAGCCATAAAAGAACTAAATACTGTCTCTATGCTCCAGGGATCCAACCCTGTCCGACGCCTTTTCCCAGCAGCCCTGCAGGAGATTTAGTCTATGACGTAATCATCTTTATTTCTGAAAGTTTACCTTCCATACCTTGCAATCTACAGGGCAGATAATGTAATGTGGTAATGGTTAACATAACGATGGTGTCATGTGGAAAGCCCAACGACCAACCGCCTTTACATTTCCCCGACTAATGTAAGCTGGGTGGACTCAGAGGCACCCAAAGATCCCGAAATTAAAAATCAGTCTTCGCCAAGATTTGAACCCCGGACTCCCCGGTTCAGAAGTAAGCACTAAGCACTAAGCCACAGCGCCTCTTCTTTAATTCTGAAGTAACTTGTAAATATTTACACGTGAAGACAAATTGTATTGTTTCGTCTCAGCAGTTTACAATTCGTGTAAAGTTTTTGTTTTTTCAGTACCAACTAGTTGTTCATAAAGAATACACATTGGCCATTCTAGGTAGTGTATCAGTTGCGGTATCATTATTACACTGGATTCGTTTTGATATTGTAAACCAGCACTTTAAAACATAGCGTGAAATATAACAGTTTCATTTATGTTACAGATTATTTCAGACGTATAGTTTCAAGCGTGGTCGAGACGCCAAGTACGCTTGAACTTGGCTTGGCTTGGTTACCTATTGTGTGGGCTCGAGGCTCGACACCCGACTCGAGCAGAGTGTTTATTAAGCTGCCTAAACACAGCACGGAAAGCCTTCTCCTAGATACCCCCTCTCCCCACTGGTCCACAAATGAGATTGGGCTGTGGGGATTTCAGTATGTTTTAAGCATGAAAATAGCGCTATATAAAAGCTATAATTTAATTTGTTATGGTTTTTTATTTTGTCGTTATTAGTGTGTAATGGATCTTTTTTTTTTTTGTAGTCAATCTAAACAATTTTTAAGGATTAAAAAAAAACAATTAAAATTCTCAGGGATCACTACAGAGTTTCATTGTCGTAAATCTAAAGGATTTAAGATAAAAGGAATGATGTACACCACATTTATGATAGAGAATATTTCATTTAAATATCTCTTCAAGAAAACTATTTTTCGCTTCTATGGTATCTGGGCTTTTCAATAAATACCGTCCGAGGATCAATCGTAAATGTCCAAAGTAATTAATATTGTCAGGTCGTGCAGTTTGCGCGCTGAACTGTCGTTTTGATTTTGTCGATGGTCCCGGGTTCAAACCCAGCCCGCTCCTGTCGCCCTAAGGAAGGTTTGGACTAGGAAGTAAACTACGATGCAACATCCGAAACATGGAAAGCCTTTTACATTTTATATTAAATCACATTCCATGACATACAAAGTTGAAAAGAGGCTTTCGAGACCGTTCAGCTGTTAGGGAGAAAAAAAAAGATCAAGTAACAATGAAATTAAAGTTTGCGCATTAAAACTTTGCGTTGTCATCAACTTTATTGTAAAATATTTTTTTTTATTTTCATTCGTGACAAACCAGGAAGTCGCTTGGATCCCAGATTCCGTTATGATCAAAGTCAACGATATCAAAGACCTTTCGCAATGCCCTTATGTATTTCTTGTTAGGATGGAAAGGCGCGTCTTCTAAGAAGGCACTAAACTCTCTCTTGCTGAGCGAGAAGTCGTTCCCTCTAAAAGCACCTAGAATGACAAAGTCAAGGTAGAAGACGAATCTTTTCAGGGGAGAGAAGTCCCTTGAATCGAAGACCTTGTTGTGGTCTGTATCCAGGCGAAGGAAGCGCTGCTTCAAGTCCTTGCGTATCAATGGAGATTCCGGCTGGATTAGGCATTGAAATGTTGACAGGGTCAGGTTTTCGTCCTTGAAGTACTGCAAAACGGCGGGCTCAGCGCCCTTGAAGGCCGAGGTGATGACGTCCTTGTCGAAGATGGAGTAGCGGGGGACAGAGTCGTCTGCGTCACTGTCGTCTGATGAAATCTGGAAATAAAGTCACGTGACTTTGAATGTATTAAAAAAAACTTTGATAAACGGTTTGGCTGTTTCATTTAAAAAGAGACAGAGTGGAATTAAGAAAGACAGAGAGAGAGAGAGAGAGAGAGAGAGAGAGAAATAAAGTGTGATTTATCAAAAAAAAATAAACAGAAAAAAAATACTTTTTTTTTTACAATTTATAGGGAGATTATTTTGATCTTAATCACTAATGAGTATCAGATTTTAGAGATTGAACATTTTTATCTCTCTACCCCCACCCTCTACCCGAAGAAGTATCTTATCTTATCTTCGATAATACAGACGTTACTTCAAAAAAGAAGATGATTACGTCCTACGCGTCATGCATTTAGTCATGCATATTAACCAATGACCTAAATTCAGCCAAGTCACCGGTTTTCCTGGCTAGCTCAGGCAACCCATTCCATGCTCTAATAGCACTAGGGAAGAAGGAGTATTTGTACAAATTTGTCCTAGCATATGGGACGAGGAATGTGCCTTGGTTTAGTGAATGTATAGATCTACTTGGCTTTATAAAATTCCAATAGCAGGCCTTTAGATCTAGACTTAGAAAACGATATGCAAATAGTTCCTGAACTTAAATTTATCAAACTCTTGAATAGTATACATGCGAAAATTACCAATGACAAACAGCCACAGCTAGATACTCTTCCATTCACTATACAATGGTTTTTTTACTTTGAAAAATGAGAACTGTAGTTTTCTAGTGTTGCCAACGAGCTAGTATTTTTTTCCCCAACTCTATGCATCAACTGTCGAATTTCAAGTAAAATCGTAAGAGCCTATTTCGATATCCCTGCTTTTTTCCCACCCAGGAGGTTCCAGGTTGATAAGATATGAGTTGTATAGAGAAATTGTAAAATTAGTGTTCAATTTCAGTCAGCTAAGAAATCAAGTCTCGAGATAGTCCATAAAATCTAGCATCTTTTCATTTATATCTAAATATATTAGGGTTGGAAATGTTGAGTTGAGATCCAAAAATTATATTTCAATTCTAATCTAATCTTAATTTGATTTTCATCAAGTTTTGGAAAAACAAAAAATTATGTCAAACACAGTTTTCTTTCGAGTCACAGGTAAACTTGAAGACACAGGTAAACACATTTTAAGAAAACAAATGAGCTGTTATAAAAAATATATTAAAAAAGCAGAACAAAAAAATAAGGGAAACAGAAGAGATAGAGAAGAGAGACGGAAAGAGAAAGAGATAGATTAAGAGAACAAAGAGAGAGAAAGAGATTTGTCAGATATATAGAGATTTCAGTGAAAATAATAACAAAGGACTTACTACAGATCCAATGGTCAAGAAATAGATCACTATGAGATGATTTAACGTCATGACTCTGTTGAGAAATGCATCTACATTTTATTTTGTTATAATAATTATAGCTTTTATATAGCGCTACTTTCATACTTATAGCATGCTCAGAGCGCTTTTGGTCCAATCTCATTTGTGGACCAGTGGGGGGGAGGGGGTATCTAGGAGTTTGGTTTTCCGTGCTGCCTTTAAGCGCTCAGTAAACACAACTCTGCCCGAGTCGGGTGTCGAACCTCGAGCCCCCTTCATAGGTAGCCAAGACAAGTAAAGTTAAAGCGTACTTAGCCTCTAGACTCTTGACCACGCTTCCCACATCACCTTGTTTTATAACTTCACATTAGATTTTGTCCTCATTTTAAAACATTTCAAGACAGAAGAATTTCAGTCTAAAGATAAGAAACAATGTCATTCATTTAAATTGACGCACTTTTTTGATTACCTTCTTTCTCATTAGTAAATGTTTTATGTAGAGTTGGCAATCCACACGTGGATAATTTAAATTTATTTCAAGAAAGAGTTTGTTTCGTTGCAACATTGTTCTTTTAATTACACACTACAAAATTTTAAATAGACGCTCAGTGGACAACGGCTTTGTCTGCATAACCTGTGAGAAAACATGCAGGTCGCAACTGGGTTTGCGTGGCCACGTGAAAGACTAAACTCACCCTTAATCTCAGGTATCAAAACCATTGCCATTAATAAACGACACGTATAAACATTGTTTATTTAATGTATCTATTATAATATAATTAAATTTATAGGATACACAGACTACCTTGGGTTTGATGTCCACTAATGTTTGAATGATTGAAGGTTATCCCATCTATTCAAAAAAATGACTTCCTTTATGTAAGGTTTGAAATTAAAAGTGATTTTTTTTTTTCATACTGGTGGTAACAGAAGTGGTTACATTACCATGCGTAAAGAACCCCTCAATATGGAAATTATTATAAGTGTGAAAGGTACAATATAACATTTGTAATTACATCGCTTATATTGACTCACGCACTATGTCTGTGTGGTAAAAAGTTTGTATACGTCATTTCTCCTAGAATTAGTCTCGGATCATGTTGACATTTTGAACAATTATTTCTTGTACCTGACAACACAAGAATCAATTAAAAAAATTAGTTAATTAGCTATTGGTATTTAGTAATTTTGTTTGGTGTAGAACACGGGAAAGAAATTGTACTTGACAGAGGTGGAGTTACAAGTTGAATCAGTCCCCTTTATTCATTATTTAGAGAAATAAGACGCCACTTTTAAGTTTGAAGCTAACAATCGATAACAATAAAGTCTTCTAGTTTCATAAGCACTTCGCAGGTACAGTGATTAGTGTGTTGGCTTGAGGAGGCTTGAGCCCTCGAGTTCGAATATTCAGGTCGCTCACCATTTTTAAAATTATTATTATTGATGCATTTAAAAAGCGATCACTGAAACATTCACCCAGATACACCCTCCTTTCTCTCCCTTCCCCAAACATTTTTCCCAACTGGTCTAGACAAGTGATAGGATCATAGCGTAGTGAGAAATCTAAAATCATGAAAGTGCGTTCGACAAAAGCAATTAGTACAAATATTTCTAATCGCACAGATTTATGATTGTTAGTCTTGATCTATTACATATTCAATACATGACTGATCCAAACTGATTGATACAGCTACGCCTAATATAAATATTTTTATATAAGTATTTTTTAAATACATTTTCTTGTTGCATTGTTGTCTTCTGGTTTGTTATTCGAGCTGTAAATTATTGCAAATCTATTCGTCTTTAACACATAAACATAGTATTAAAACCAGTCAATGAATCTATCATTACTGTTTTAGAACCACTGATGTTAAAAACACTAACTTATGCTCGATCTGTTAAAATCAATAATGAAACAGTCCTATGTTTGACTTATTATTAAGGCCCAATAAAAATTGTATTATTGGTGTACTATTGATGTATATATTAGTTAACAATGTCTCACCGAGTGTTCCTGTTGTGGTTGTCACAAAATTTTTTTACGAAAACTTAAGTATGAACTCATATAATATCATTATATTTTGATTCATTAGTTTATTAAGCAGGTATGTGTGGTGGAGGTGG
This sequence comes from Biomphalaria glabrata, assembly GCF_947242115.1. Classification (NCBI taxonomy): domain Eukaryota; kingdom Metazoa; phylum Mollusca; class Gastropoda; family Planorbidae; genus Biomphalaria; species Biomphalaria glabrata. Next base: position 3,072,454 of record NC_074724.1, read on the forward strand.
TACTTACTTAGCTTGAGAATCATTGGGAATAAGAGTATCTTTCATTGACACGCCCATTCGTTTTCAATCATGGTTTCATATCTCTATTTTGTTTGCCTCTCTTTTCATTGGTACTGTTCCTTGCAGGAATGTCTTCTAGAGCTGTCAGCTATAAAAACGCATGTTTTCAATTGTTTGTCCAATAAACTGTTTAATCTCGAAATAATTTTTCTCATTTGCAGCTACAATGTCTCTGTGATCTGGATAGCCAAGGGATAAATAGTTCAATTCTATGATGAAGACTGAGTTTTCAATTCCAGAATAAAGAATACAGTCAGGGCGAGTCTTAGGCCACTGCAACTTATGCGGCCGCAGTGGGCTCCACACTTTCATAGGCCCCGCGTTAATTCTTGGTATAGATTATTAAATTAAACAATTATACCTTAAAACGGGATTCCAGAGGCATCCTGATTTTAAATCTCCTGAAATTATTTAAATCTCCTGAAAACCCATAAAACTCTCCTAAAAAAATAGATAAAACTGTCGTCTTTAAGGCATATTCTACAAAATGCTTCCAAAACCGGGTAGAAGTTTTAGCTTGTCTGTCCACTAATGAAAGATGCACTGCTTTCTCAAACTACTTTGTTACAGAGTATTTTTAACAATACCCTTAACTCTGGCATCTGGTGAAAGAAGCTTCTCAAGCATCAAACTAATGAAAAATCACTTGAGATCAACAATTCACGTAGATAGATTGATCAGTTTGTAATTCTTCCCTTTGAGCGTGATCTATGAGGAAACAAATCGTTGATGATATACTGATTGACTTCGCTACACGCAAGGTTAGTAAAATTTGATTATAATTTTGTACTTAGTAAAGAATGAATAAAATATAAAGATGAATTTATTTTCAAATACAAATTCTTAATTTTCACTTATAATCCTTATCCATACCCAGACTGGGCCCCGTGCAGTCTGTTTCGCATAAGGCCCCGCACTTGTTAAAACCAGTCCTGAATACAGTTCAGCTAAAATGGGTTAATAGATATTTTGTATAGGAAAGTTTATGGTCGTTGTGCTGGTAACCTGACACTCTTGTTAACCGTTGACAAAATGGAAAGAATGGGGTGTAGTGGCTGAGTGGTAAAACGCTTGGTTTACGAACCATGGAGTCTCGGGTTCGAATCTCTGAGACTGAGATTTTGAATTTCGGGATTTTTAGAGCCTTAAGATCCAACTCTAAAGGGTACCTTACATTAGTTTGAGGAAAGTAAAGGCGGGTGTCATGTGGCCATCACAACGACCAACCGCCATTACTTTTCCCCATCTGATTTCAGGTGGACTCATAAGCACCCTAAAAATCCCGAAATTAAAAATGCCAGTTTTCACAAGGATTCGAACTTGGGACCTTAGGTTCGGAAGCCACCACACCTCTAAGAATTATTCCTCTCAGAAAATCGAACGTGGTACTGAAGGCCAGTGAGTTACAACCGAGCCACACATATTGGTCAATTCCATTGTAACAAGCTGAAATTATTTTTAATGGCTTAGCAACCAAGGCGCATAAGAATTCATTGTGATTGGCTCCATGACTAACAGAGGGTCATTGAAAGATAGTCGTTTGTTTACTTTAGGTGTACTAACAGGATGACTCCATTTGTTTGTTGTTGTTTTCTTCCACTCAATCTCTTGTTACTGGAAAGTGCAGGAGAGAGGTGTCATCATATTGTTGAAACCTGGCCTACGGAAGCCTTGCTACGCTACTGATAATAGTCAAAAGTAAAGTTTCCCCTTTCAGACCTTGCGATTTATGGGGCTGATGATGTAAAAGTCAGCTGTTTCTGTGGCCCACGGTGAACGAGGGTGTCATGTGGCCAGCACAACGACCAACCGCCTTTACTTTTTCCCAATAAATGTCAGGTAACCATTAGAGGCGCAAACAGATCACGAAATTAAAAATCCCAGTCTTCACCAGGATTCGAACCCGGGACCCCCGGTTCGGAAGCCAGGCGCTTTACCGCTCAGCCACCGCGCCTCCACTGATAATAGAATGCATGCAAATTCAGATGTTGGTTTGGTACCTGTGCCGCTGCATTGCCATGTTGTCAAGTTGGATGTCCGTGGATCTAATGAGACTTTGTAAGGGCTTATCTTATATTTCTTATCTTATCTTATATAATACAGACGTTACTTAAAAAAAAAATTTGATTCCCCTTCTTCTCTAAAGAACTATTGTACACTAGTTGTACTATGCTATGTTACGTGTCATGTATATAGAACCAACAGAAAGTAGGGTTTGCTCGAAAAAGAAATATTATCTATTAGTTAAACAGATGCAATGTAATTGATAGTCTAAAAAAAAAAAAACAAGTTATATTTTTTAAAGCAAACTTTTCAATTTGATTTTACCCTCACTTATCCCTTAGTCTGTTAGACCATTGGGGCACCACACATGATCAGTATACCATCTTTCTTCTTTTCTGTCTGTCTTTTACCTTAACTAGAATCTCTTTCAATGACAGACCCGTCCATTATTTGATGCTGTCTTCCCATCAATTTCATTTTCTGCTTCTCTTTCTTTTTCTGATATTGTTCTTTGCAGGAAGGTCCTGGGGACCTTGTGAAATGGCCATACAGTTTTAAGTTGTTGTTTTTTTGTCTTTTTTTACATTGATCTGCAGGTCAATATGGCTGGCCACAATGTTTCGTGAAAGAAGAGGGGCGGCAGGCTGGTTAATGCGCCCACATCATAAGTCCGAATTATTAAACATGTTTTCGTATCCACTAATTAGAAACACTTGAATAAACTACGTCATGAGTAGATAGATTAGAAACGGACATTGATACAAACACATACACTGAAGCCTAGACACACTTAAACAATCTGCTGCACACACATACACTAAAAGAACAGTACTATGTTTTAAGTTCAAATATAAGTCAACGCTAACGTGATGGATAATATTGATCGATATTTTATTATAATGTCCATGGTTTGTTTTTTAAACTCATGAATGTCAGGCTTTAAGTGAGATGTGTCTCCATCCACGACACTTCGACTGTACTAAATGTCAGCACTTTGTTGTCAATCGACACATAGCCATGCGTGTGGCGGCCATCACAGTCAGAGAAAACTCGTTGTAATATTGTTTTTATTTAAATACATTGGTATGAGCTACTCTGCGTTGTTACACATGGTTGAAGTACGATGAAGTAGCCACTATAATTTCTTCCACAAATTTAAGCATTCTGTTTCATTAAGAAACATGTCGCGAGGAAATGTAATCGTAGATCTAACGCAAAGTAAGATGGTCGATGAAGCAAATATATTGTTACGTATTTCTGAATCTTCTGGCTAGAAGTATTAGTAGGCATACAAATAAAAACAGTGTAAAGAACTTGACGACTAAACTTTCAGCTTCATATAACTTTATTGACTATTAACTCTATAACTTTAATGACTATTAACTCTAACATTACTGTAACATGTAGCGTAGAAGACTGTACAATATCTGTCAGTTTACAGTTAGCTATACTTCGTTGCACTGCATCTCTTCACTTCGTTGCAATTCCTCTCTTCTCAACTTGCATCGAGCCGTATTCCACAGAACAGACCAACGACACACTTCCCAGTGTCGCTCCAGGTCTCCCAAAGCTGAACCAAGTCGTCCTCAAGTCTATCGAATCAGAGCCGCACACGTCTTACATCGACTGTATCGACTGTAACGGCTCAAGTCCACTGTAGTTCGCTGTATAGACTTTAACGACAGTAGTCCACTCCAGTTAACTCTACCCTAGTTAACTTGCATCGAGTCGTACACATTTCACTTCCACTAGAGCCACACACGTCTTACATAGTCTGTATCGACTGTCACGACTCACTCACGACTCCATACGACTGACTTTCACATGAACTCTCTGGCTTATATAGAGTCCCTAATCGCTTGTCCGAAGTTGCACAAACACGGCTAGTATCATCTGAAATAACACGTGAGGAAACGTCACATCCTGTCTTTGTTTATACATGTAGATTCCAGAAAACATTGGCTGCAGTGTCATCTTGCCGGGGTCACAAGTTGTGACCTCTATCTGTCACTGGACATTGCTAGTACCTTTTGGAATAACATGTAAGGGCACGTCACATCCTGTCTCTGTTTATACATGTACATTCCAGGGAACACCCGCTGCTGTGTTATCTCGTCGAGGTCACACGTTAACCTCTTCCTGTCACTGGTCATTTGTAACAATATTTTAGAATCTTGTGATCCTTGAAATTTTTTTTTTAATTGTTCGGAAGACTAAATACCTGGTGATCTTTATGACTAATAAGTCACCGTCACCAAAGAAGCACGCACACACACACACACATAAATACACACACACACTCTGTCTATAACAGTATGATAAACAGATGAAGCTGATAGTCTGAAAAAAACAACAACTTTCTTATAGTTTTAAACTAATTTCTCAAAATGGTTTTACCTTCACCAGGCTTAGTCTGCTGGACCATTTCTTCACCAGGCTTAGTCTGCTGGGCCATTTCTTCACCAGGCTTAGTCTGCTGGACCATTTCTTCACCAGGCTTAGTCTGCTGGACCATTTCTTCACCAGACTTAGTCTGCTGGGCCATTTCTTCACCAGGCTTAGTCTGCTGGACCATTTCTTCACCAGGCTTAGTCTGCTGGGCCATTTCTTCACCAGGCTTAGTCTGCTGGGCCATTTCTTCACCAGACTTAGTCTGCTGGACCATTTCTTCACCAGGCTTAGTCTGCTGGACCATTTCTTCACCAGGCTTAGTCTGCTGGGCCATTTCTTCACCAGGCCTAGTCTGCTGGACCATTTCTTCACCAGACTTAGTCTGCTGGACCATTTCTTCACCAGGCTTAGTCTGCTGGACCATTTCTTCACCAGGCCTAGTCTGCTGGACCATTTCTTCACCAGGCTTAGTCTGCTGGACCATTTCTTCACCAGGCTTAGTCTGCTGAACCATTTCTTCACCAGGCTTAGTCTGCTGGGCCATTTCTTCACCAGGCTTAGTCTGCTGGGCCATTTCTTCACCAGACTTAGTCTGCTGGACCATTTCTTCACCAGGCTTAGTCTGCTGGACCATTTCTTCACCAGGCCTAGTCTGCTGGACCATTTCTTCACCAGGCCTAGTCTGCTGGACCATTTCTTCACCAGGCTTAGTCTGCTGGACCATTTCTTCACCAGGCTTAGTCTGCTGGACCATTTCTTCACCAGGCTTAGTCTGCTGGACCATTTCTTCACCAGGCTTAGTCTGCTGAACCATTTCTTCATTCCTTTCTCTCTGTCTTTTACCTCGCCTAAAATCTCGTTTAGTGACTCCTCCATGACTTAATGCTGTCTTACCATCACTTCCTTTGTCTGCCTGTCTTTCTTTTTCCTGGTGCTGTTCCTTGCAGGAAGGTCTTTGCAAACCCTGAGAACCTTGTAATATGGCCACAGAGTTTGATTGTTTTCTAGACATATTACTTGTCTGAATCTGCCCTCTACATGACCTCGACTAAGTCAAAAAATTTCTGTCCACAAATTCAATCATGTCTGATTATAATGGGCAAAAATGAGACCGGAATACGATCTGCTTCCCTAAAATCAAAATAACTCTTTCTCTGCGTAATTATTTTGATCGTTCCGATAGTATTATTGGTTTTGCTCATTTGTATTTCACTATCCAGTTATGATAAAACCTCAATAACTTTTTTGTTTGTTATTAGAAAATGTTATTGTTATGAAAATTGTATACTGTATCGGTTGTCGTTCTTATGTTTACATGTGCTTGTAACTCGTCCGTGAGAATGTGTTCACGAAATGTGTGTTGTGTAGTCATTCAGTGTATTAAAGCCATACTATACAGACATGGTTTTAGACTCTCTTATCTTTATGTTCATAACAGTTATATTTGCTATTAAAATGTAGGAGAAAGCATTCTCTTTTTACACAACATAAATTAAAGTTTATAAATCCGAAAATCAAATTAGTTTAAATGGGGGTCAAATCAACGTTGGCATCGTCAATTAGGAAAAAAAAGAGTTAATATATTGACTTAGTACGGAACTATGTGATATTGAAGAGTCATAAAATTAATCTCACAAAAAATATAAAAGAAAGAAATGATTTCTTCAATATTTTATTATAACTAAACCAATCTTTACATAAAACATGTTATCACTAAATTATTTAATTTCATTAAAAGCCCAAAACATATAATATAATGTGTGGCTTAATTGGCATCTCCTGTTGAATAAAGACAAAAACATATGATTAGCGTACATATATATAAATATATATACTTATGTGTCTGCGTATAACTTCTGTAGCTATAATACATTTCAACAGATCCTTTGACCCTCCATAAGCACATATAGATCCATCTATCACCAAGGCGTCACAAGTTCTAAACTAGGTTAAACCAAACCCCCCTTGCTGTGATCTGTGACACTTGTGCTTTAGATTTGAATGATATGACAGTAAAGCTCTGCCATACCGCGCCAATGACGTAGTGCTATAGAAATCATGAAAACTCTACCCACTGTGTAGAATAAAACCACAGAGGCTCGTTTCTATTGTACTCTATTTTTTTTTACGAGAGAATGCGGCCCTGTTACGTTTTTTCAGAAAAGTATCGCGAAATAGGTTGGCCACTGAGTCCTGAGGATATTGTGACGTGGCCATAGAGTTTAAGTTTGCGTTGTTTTTTTTTACAGTAATTAGAAAGACATCGTGGGGTCCAATTGCTGTATTAATCATGTTTCTAATCTCATCATCTGTGATACGGTCTATGTAAGTGATACCTAGTAGCACCTCTATTAAGTTGACGGCTACCTTTTTTTTTCTTCTTTAATCACATTTGTTATATAGCTCGTGTTGTTGATATACGCTTTCGATGGTTGTTTAAAGGGTTTGCAATACTCTATGGCCTCCTTCAGTCGCGAAGCAACTATGCCTGGGCATTAGCTGTGGTCGGAACGATGTCGCCCACACATCAGTTCCCCCCTCTCCAAGCAGCTGATGTATCCAAAGGAACGGCAGTGCCGATACAGTTTGGGGTCAGCGGCGTCGCAGGTTCTGCCAGGGTGCAGCACTGGATGCTGCAAACTGCCTTAGGGTCGCCAGCTCCTGATTTTTCCTCAGGGTTGACTCCCAAAGCTTTTCCCATGATTAGGTATAGCTGCAAGGCAACAGAGGTTTGAATTCAGAGTTTTCCTTCTCCTAGGTGGGTAGCCAGCCATGGCTAACGAGCCCCTCCTGCCCGAAGCTTACTGGTTAAGGCGCCAGTTACGCGCCTTTGCCCCTTCTCCTGTTAATGAGAACAGTTCCGCCTGACTCAATATCTGAGCCACACGTGAAGGCCAGGAGTTGGACTGACTGTCAGAGGCTATTTGAGGCGTATGCCATTAGGAAGCATTTTATAGGTATTATAGTGCTTACATCCATTACCACTTCCGGCAATGACAACCTTGCGGAACCTTGCAATACTAGTATGCTTCTAAAAACGGAATTGAGATGCTACAGAAGGATCCTGGGTATCACATTTAAAGACCGCACCACGAACCAAGAGATTAGTAACAGGGTTACTGCAGCGAATGGATCCCATGATGACCTTCTAGCTATCGTAAACAAAAAACGCAAGCTAAAAATCAATGGCCATATTACGTCTACGGTGACTCGCAAAGACCATCCTTTAGGGAACAGTACCAGGAAAAAGAAGAGGAGGCATACAGAGAAAGAGATGGGAAGACAACATAAAATGGACGGGCCTGCCATTGAAAGAGGTTCTAACTAAGGCAAACGACGGTGGACAAATCTGAAACGAATGCCCCAACTGTCCAACATACTAAGTGATAAGGAAAGGCGTAAAGGTAAAGATATGCTTCTAAAATTATGTCTAATTGTGTAAAAATGTTACCTTTCAGTATCTTTGACACGCCGCTGCCGTGTCTGCCAGGTTGAGTATGTTATTGCGGTCAGTATCGAAGTAATCCATCAGCTTCCCCAAGACTTCGCTGTAAGATTTGCTGAAATAGAACTCCGCCTTGGACAGGAAGTACGTCATCTCTCTCTCACTGATGGAGTTGTCGTTGTTTTTGTCTGCGCCCATGACGCAAAAGTCCATCAGGAAGGTGAAGACTGTGAACGGTGTCCTGTCATTGATGTCAAAGACTTCGTTCTTGTCCGCGTCCAGGCGGTCAAATCGATCTGTGAGCGCCGCCTCCAACCATGGCTCACAGGGCCTGATGGACCGGAGGAAGAACTCCTTGGTAAAGTTGTAATCGCGAAAAAATTGGTTGAACACCGGTGCCAAAGTTTTGTAGATCAGAATGACATCTTGTTTCTCGAAGATAGAATGCGACTCGACCTGGTAGTTAGGCATACCGTATTCCTGCGTAGAGATCTGAAAAGCATAATTAAATTAAGGCAGAATTTGATTTTAAAGTGGAATACGATCAAGGGACCTATACATAAGTGGAGGCGCCGGGGAATGATTCTTGTGGAGGACCCTGTACTTTTGTGAAAACTTTAATACAAATCTACTATTAATAAAAAAAAAAAGATATTATATCTAAAAGCATGTCGTCTTTTAAAAGCAAAAATTTAGTGCTTATACATTTAATTTCATTTTCCTTCTTTTAAAAATAGATCTATATATGCATTTGGTCTAAAATATTTTATATTTGGCCGTAACTCCGGAGCTGCATGCTACAAGTGGACACTTCTTAACCAGGTCAGTGTTCTCATCTGTATTAAAGTATTGTCTTTAGAAAATGTACTACTATGAAACAGAAGCATATACAATAACTGCAGACCTATCTAAATACGAATTTAACTAATTTAGAGGGCATTCCTCTTGTGACCCCGACTGCCCCCCCCCTTCCAGCCCTCCCCCAATAAAAAAATTCGGCCTTGACATTTTTGTTAAACCTTACACAAAACTAATCTAGAGACTACTTCATTCAAGTATTCTCTACAATTTACTGCTGTTAACCCTTAAATGATTCTATTGGTTACAAAGGGGGAGAATATAATAGGATAAATCTTTGGATAGATGTATTTCATCAGTTATCGTTCCTTATGTTCACTTAAGCCAGATTTGTGAGAGAATTATCATAACATACTGGAGACAGTAATCCAAGTGTACGGTGTTTAAGCCCATAGTTTTATTCAGTGTAATATAGTCATGTACTATGGCATAGATTTAGTTTGATTGTTTATCAATATGCGTTTTAAAAAGACAAAAAGATTGTGGGTTGGTTTTGGAGTTAGTTGGACAAAGTGAAATAAATGGCTGCCTTGTAGTGAGGCAAGCTCTATGGGCAATCGTCTTGAAGGCCTGAGGTTCTGACACTGTCCAATGTCACCCCACAACGTCTTCCATGAGGCCTTAGTAAGGATGTAATTATCTTCAACTCTGAAGGAGCATCCCAAGCGTCTAAGGCAGTACATATAGGACCAAGACACTGCAATGGATTAGATTTTAGTTTTCGACGTCAGAAATGTGGTCTCTTTATTTGTCTGTACATTTGTGAACAAAATGTTTGTAAAAAAGTTTTCCTTGTTTTGGATGTTCCTTCAGAGTTGAAGACAATCTACTTTCTAGTCCAAACCTCCCGCAGGACTACGGGGTACGGCAGCGGGCAGGGTATGAACCGAGACCAATCGTTATAGAAGGCCTCAAAACAATGACCTGCAACGTCACAACCTGTGCGCAGTTTAAACCAATGGCCCGTTGTGTCGTCACAGGTCTGTACGACTCTGCAACCAGCCATTGGTCTAAACTTCCCACAAGTTTTTACGTTGCAGGTCAGTGTCTCGTATGAACTCGGGACCAGCGGAACGATCGAACGACAGTCCAGCTCGCATGCCGTACGATTAGCCAACCGCTTAACTTTAAAAGAGCTGGTTTCAATTTGACACATTGAGAGAAACAATTAAAAAACAAACAACACTAGAAATACTTGACTGTTGGCCTCCTTCAGTCGTAGAACGACTATGGTTCATCTCGAACATTTTTTCATGTGGCTGTGGAGCCCTATTTTGGATCGACACTCCCGACCACAAATATTGCAGGTTAAGGTGGGGTTCGCTTTGGTGGTAGAGAAGCTGGCCATTTTTTGAAAATACTTAAATTGCAGCAAAAACATATTTTTTTTTACATTGACAGCAAATAAAACACCAACATTTGGGATTGCAGATGGCGCCCTGACAGACAAACTTGCTCCATGACGTCATTCTCATTTCGATGTTTTTCTCTCTTCTTCTTGCTCAGATTTTCGCTTCTGAGCTGTAAGCTCCTTTGCAGTCTGTGCCAGGGAAAACTGCTGCTTCTGTTTTGCTAGCTGTCTCATGCTGCCATTGCACATGCATTCCCGTGGTTTGTTGTAAACGCGCTGTGCAGTTGATAGTGTAATAGAACAGTTCAGTTGCTAACTACATTATTTTTCATTGCTATTTTTTTCCTAATTATATTATTAGTTATATATTACGTATATGAAAATGTATTGTTTCTGTTTGTACTTATTTGGAATAAAGAAATTTGAACTTACTTGAGTTATGGAAGTTACACACACTAAGACAATGTACAACAGCGGCATTTTGCTAGATAAAAAAAAAAAAAAATTAAGCGTGTAATATTACAACGTTGAAACTATATCGTTGATGTTAAAACTATTTCATCAACTATAAAATTATGCCACTTTTAGACAAAAGTATAATATTAAAAATATTATATTACATTAATAGAATATTATATTCGCGTAGTTTTGTTGTTGACAGTATCAAAGTCACGCTATAATTGCACGTTCGGAGCTGCCTCAATAGCACACTGACAAATTTGTACAAAGTTTATATCAACTCACTCTGTCTGTCTGTCTGTCTGGTACAAATCTTGTACACGTTATTTCTCCAACTTCCCATTCTCGGATCAAGTTGAAACTTTGCACATTTATTCGTTGTTGGTGAAAAATTCAATGAGGTATTAAAAGAATAGGCTGTAGTTTAATTAATAAGTGTTAATTAACTAATTGTGCTTTCAATATTATGGGGAAGATAAATATTGCAGTATTTAGAGAGTTGGTAATAATTGTGTGTTTCTTTCCCTTACATAAGTTTTATTTTTTTTTTTTTTTTCTTGTTTTCAGTTTTTTAGATGATATGATTAGTAGAATAGAGAAAGCACATTGAACAAAGAATATTTACTGATCAAAATTTACTGATCAAAAGACTAGCGATCAATGACTTACTTCGAACCTGATATCTTGCCTCGTTTTCATTCTATAGACTCCCAGAAAGACCTCATTCTCCACGATACATCTTGTATGCAAGCTGTGCATTTTATTATTGAACGTTTTGAAGCGTCAATAGTAGCTTTTAATCTTTAAATAGTAGCTTTTAATCTTTAAATAGTAGCTTTTAATCTTTAAATAGTAGCTTTTAATCTTTAAATAGTAGCTTTTAATTTTTAAATAGTAGCTTTTAATCTTTAAATAGTAGCTTTTAATCTTTTAAGTTTAATTTTAAAAAAAAAACGAATTATACATTTCAACAATAGGTTTTATTCAAGTCGTCCTGGGTGAATGTCAGTATCTACTTCACTGGATACAGAAATAAATTGAGTCACAGTAGACAATCATAGTAATTTTTTTAATGCAGTATTTATTTCGAACTGCAAGAACACACCAGACAAACAATTGAATGCTTCCACTAAAGATTAACGCGTCCGGACTGACTTTTATGCAAGAAGTTAATCGAGTCAACAGCGGGATGTGTAGCCGAGAGGCTTAAGCCGCTTGCTACCTACCAGGGGGGATTGTTGTTCATATCAGATATTTTATTATATTTTCTTTTTGTAACAATGTATCTCGTCTTTTTTTTATTTATATAGAGCTGTCATAAAATGTACACTAGGATTCTAAGTAGTCAACATCATTACACTCATTATATGACAGGTTTACCTTTAATTATATTTAGATGGTCAAAGACAAAAAGAAGATGATTAAGATCATAGAAGATGTTTATCAAAAACACACTCAATGCAATAGAACTTTTTTTTTTAAAGGAAACCTCAGAATTTGCGCTATTCAGTTTTAGCTTTATCATCATAGGAATCCTTGGGCCTTAGGCCTCTTTTCTTTGCCTCTTTTTTGGGCTTTATGTGCCTCTTTTATGGGCCATCTTGCCTCTTTTGTGGGCTTTTTTTTTTCTTTTCTTTTTTTTTAAATATGTTTTTATTTGTAAGTTATCATAATTCACAAGTATTAAATCATAAACAATTGAAAAGAGATTAACCTAAAAATATAATAATAGTAATAGAAATATTATTTAATATCAAAGACATACTACCTAACCAATGAACCCCCTAAAGACAGAAAAATGATACAAGTATCCTCTACTCCAGAACAATCAACACAATATCAGATATCCCTGACCCCCAACACCCTATTATTGGAAAACTACATGAGCATTGTACAGGTATATGAAAATCAAACTAGATAATTCTCTACCCTAAAGTCCATTATTTTTCTAAATGTTAATTCCAAGTGATTAGGATCAAACACCTTATTATTATGTAGACATTTGAGCCAGCTAGATCAAACAAGATTCCTGTATTCGGAAACAATAATCAAGTTAAAGTTATGTATCATTTTATTTTTTAGTTTTGGCAGCTTGTTTAAAATAATAGACAAGTTAACATTTACATAATTGCCATTTTTTTTAAGAGGACAGAATTTGACTATAAGAAAATTATGAAACATCGCTAAATATATCCTTTTACTAACATTCTATTTTTGGTATTCACTTTTTTAAATAAAAATCTCATTATCAAATTAACAAAACATTTACATATGTTCTAAGGTAGCCTCTAAACCAAGAGTAGTTCTTGCTTTCGGTTCATAAGGTTAAAAAGTGGTTAGATACATAAAGAATATACAATAGTTATGGAACGTTTTTTAGGACGGACAAATGTAAATTCTGATGGCTAACTCACCTGGAATTTGATATATACTTTGTATTTCTGCTCCTTACAAATGTGTTTCAGTAATGCATTGCTCTTTGGCTCTTGCTTCAGTTTGTTTGCGTACGTGGACAGAATGCTTGATTGACCTCGTCACAAATACCTGGGATTGACAACTTTCTCAGATATGCACAGTGCTGCGAATCAGATAACTGTGGTATTGGACAAGGCGTCAAGATTTTGTCAGTGATACGTTTCGATGCTTAGGAATAGACATTTCAGTTAATAGAGAAGGGCTGGAAATGTTTGATGATTGCAAGATAGAAGGCTGTAAACAAGAATGGACTTAGGAATATTGAGGTCCCAAGCAGCGTGACATTTAAATGCCCCTTTCTCTCTCTCTCTCGCTCTCTCTCTCTCTTTCCCTCTGCCTGTGGACCCTTCTGAGGCGTAGGCCACCAACCAGCTTCCTCAAGGTTCTCGGTTCTTGGCGAACCTCTCCGACTGTCCTCAAGTAAACCGTCCAAATAGAGGTCCCTGTTGTCCAAGGTCCGTGACATCTGTTGATTTGATATTTGGTGTTTCTGTGGCTGGTGATTTTTCACTAGGGTAAACTAGCTAGCACTAGGCCCAACACCACTCTTTTTTTTTTAGGCCGGACGTGGGACAATCTTGAACAGAGTTGGAAAACCCATTATTAGCTTCTTATACCATTTAAAAAAGAAAAACATCTCGGCTCTTTTTTTTAGGCCCCTATCAGGCTCATATCTTTGTGGATACCTTTGTTTCGCTTGGTCTCACGTCTGCTGTCAAAGTATTCTTAATGTAGTGGCTTGACAAAGATAGGATAAGCAAAACTGTTCAATACAGGAACACACACAGAATGAAATAAGCAAACTTTGCAGTAGGCGGAGTGAAATGAGAGCTTGATTCATCCGCCGCGAAGGATGCCAGGGTTAGGGACAGTGGTTTGTCTGCCTTCTAGATGAGAGCCACTCTAGATCTAGCATGTAAACCTAATTTTTCGCTAGATCTAGCACATAAACCGTTAGATCGTCTAAGAGATGAGCCAAAGGCTCTTCGAGCTCTAAGTATGAAAAAAAAACTTTTTTAACCGTCAAACAGTAAAAAAAAACCTGCGTTAACCACAGTTCTGTTTGGAAGAGACCCAAGTCAATGCCTATGTAAAGAATTGCTATTTCCGACAAAACTGGCCTCCGGACGCATGGGCTAGACATGGCCAAAGGACCGAGTTTACCGGGAGCCTCCGCCATTTTCCTGTTATACCAAGCTAACCATGGGGGAACTCGCCATTAATGTAGCGGTCCCTTGAGGAACGGCGCATGGATTATCGACAGGGTCGTGAGAGCTCTCTTTCAACTCCATCCGTGCAATGGGTCCATTGTCGCGTACCCTTGGACACTCCCACGGGAGTTTTGTTTTGCCATTCATTTAGCCTAGTTACCCCCTCAAGTAACCGTTTCCACAAGGGCGCCACTTTGAGGCAGAATAGCATGCCCGTGAGAACGTAAACCTAATTCTCCTCTAGATCTAGAACGTAAACCTAATTCTCCTCTAGATCTCGCACGTAAACCTAATTCTCCTCTAGATCAAGAACGTAAACCTAATTCTCCTCTAGATCTAGAACGTAAACCTAATTTTCCTCTAGATCTAGCACGTAAACCTAATTCTCCTCTAGATCTAGAACGTAAACCTAATTCTCCTCTAGATCAAGAACGTAAACCTAATTCTCCTCTAGATCTAGAACGTAAACCTAATTCTCCTCTAGATCTAGCACGTAAACCTAATTCTCCTCTAGATCTAGAACGTAAACCTAATTCTCCTCTAGATCTAGAACATAAATCTAATTCTCCTCTAGATCTAGAACGTAAACCTAATTCTCCTCTAGATCTAGAACGTAAATCTAATTCTCCTCTAGATCTAGAACGTAAACCTAATTCTCCTCTAGATCTTGCACGTAAACTTAATTCTCTTCTAGATCTAGAACGAAAACCTAATTCTCCTCTAGATCTAGATAATTGTCAGAGTGAATGCGAGTGATAATCCTTGGATCAGTGTGATTATCAAATGTGTTTTTAGGAATAGGAATAGCCTATGTTTGTGTCTATGGAAAACATTGCTGTAGTTTGAAAATTGAAGACTGTAATTAATGATAATCATACATTTAAAAAACGATTAGATTTAGATATACAGGTAGGCCTCTATTCTAAATCAAAAAATTTAAAATTCTAAAAAAATTGTCACAGTGAATATAAGGACCTATTAAAGGTGAGTTGTTTGTTTGTAAAATGTTTTACATGTTTCTGATGTTCCTTCAGAGTTGAAGATAATTACTTCCTAGACCAAACCTCCCGCAGGACGACGGGGATGGGAGTGGGCAGGGTTTGAACCCGGGACCATCGATAAATCTGAACGACAGTCCAGCGGGGGAGGGGGGAGGAAGGAACAGGGGAGGATGTATAATTTGGTTTGTGGAGGGTTATTCTAAATAAGATGAGTCTCTAGATCCATATCCATGACTGACGAAATAAAAAAAAAAATACAAATATGTAAAGAGTTGACCAAGATGCGAATAGTGATGTTTCCTCTTTCAGACTGTTTCTCGGGAAGAACAAAGTTTCAATCAATTAGTTATCAGTATTTCTATAATTTGGAGTCGCGGTGCCTGAGAGGCAAAGCGCGTTGCTTCCGAACCGGAGGTTAAGGGTTCGGCCCCTCTGAGTCTCCTCAACTCTAAATGGGTACCTGACATTAGTTGGGGAAAAATAAATGTGGTTGGTTGTTGTGCTAACCACACGACACCCTCGTTTACGGTGGGCCATAGGAAAAGATGACCTTTAAATCATCTGCTCCATAAAGCTCAAGGTCTGAAAGGGGAACCTTTTTTTTTTACGCAGGGGGTGAAGCAGACGGCTACAACTGATGGGCCCAGAAAGTGTTTGTGCATACCGTAGCTGAGCACGGGAATCGTTTCGGTGTAGTTATAAAACTGTTCCCACATTTACCAAATAAAATAACAAAATTTTATATTTTAGGCAAGTGTCATTCAGATTGTGTCTGCAGAAATATTCATATTTAAAGAAGCTATTTCAAAACGCAAGTCATCTAAATGTCTAAAAACTCTCTAGCATATTTTGTATTATAATCGAAACACCATATCTCACCAAAAGCTAGAGAGATAACTTTAAAAATTTAAATAGTTCATTATTTTCATATTCAATTCACCACTCGTATTCGCATAATTGATTTCAGTATTAAACAGTGTCTATATAAAAAAAAAAAGAGATAAGTTATATCCCTATCTTTGGGATGACCCCTATGGTTAGAAAACGAGCAAATGACCGTAAATGTATATTATGCCATCTTGAAAATGCTGATAATGAGAAACATATGTATTTGGAATGTCCATTATTCCTTCAAGGTAGAAGAAAAGAGGCCTAAGGCCCAGGGATTCCTATGATGATGAAGCTAAAATTAAATAGCACAAATTCTGAGGTTTCCTTCAAAAAAAAACAAAAAAACTTGATCTCTTAGATTTCTGACTAAATACTAAGTACGAATTGGACACACGAAAAAAGTAACAACGATAGACTTGTGAAGACTTCAGCGCTGTTTATTCACATGATGGGATGATCTCTAAATGAGGCCTCTAAATCCGTCAATATTTCCTAGCAGTCCATCTACCATGCTCCTTCTTTCAAGTCCAAACCATGTTCTCTTTTTGCGTACTCCCATTCTGCAACGTCATTGGTCTGTCTGGCCACGTCACTGCTTTTTGCTGTCACTAATTGCAATGCACAACATTTATATACAAATGAATATACTTTCTAAGCTAATCTAGACCACTATAGTGTTGATTTAACAAAACAAATTCGTAACAAGACGTCCTACGTGTCTTGCCAGTATCATGAAAATACTTTTTAATTTAATCTTAGGACTTGCGACGATGTCCTTCATACATTATGCACTGCGGGTAACGTATTAGGCATAACTTAACATTTTAAATATTCTTAAAGATCAAGTCTCTATTAAAATGTCCGTTGGCCAATGTTCCGCCTTCTCAAAAAAAATGGCCATTTTTCTTGTGGCCGAATTCCCGGTAGCCTTTTTGCAGAAAACGATCCTAACATGTGTCTTATTTTTTCAAATTTAAATCTGTCCTTCAAGAGAGAAGTTGTGACCCTATATAATTACGGATTACACATGACTTCCCTTGTTAAATTAATATTTATGAGTTATTCCCCCTAAAGAAGTAATTGCCACTATTTAAATTAGCTACAACAATCTACAATTTTCCAACCAAGAACAGGACACATACCACTATTAAATTACCGTCTGAACAAAATAAACTCCACACAACTCCCCCTTTGCAGTCACTGCACACACCCCTTTGAAACCGTAAACCATATCCTCTTTGAATGCCCCTCCCTAACCCACCTTAGGCAGACCCTACTTCAATTACAGCCCAAGATAACCAACACCTTGTACGGCAGTGCTGAACAACTGAAGAAAACTGCACACTTTTTTCCTTGGCACTGTCTGCAAAAGAGCTCACAGCTCAGCAGCAATAAAGCTGGCTAGAAGAAGAAGAAGAAATTAACTATTTGGTTAATTTTTTAAATTGATTTATGTGTTGACTTCGGCAATAAATAATTGTGCAGAGTTTCAAGTTTATCCGAGAATGGGAATAGAGATAAATAACGTATTGAAAATTCGTATAGACAGAGTTGATATAAGCTTTGTAACACAATGCAAATTCCTTCCTTCTGAACAGTGAGTATTTACAGTTTCCCATATTGTGTCGACTACACGGAAGTATTGGCCTCTAGCTTGTGATAATAATTTTCATAAGTATATTTAGAGCCAAGGGACGGATTTAAGTAAGTGGATGCCCTGTGCGGTATTTTTGTTGCGTCCCTACAATGTTTAAAAGAAAATCATTTAAAATCCCACCACTAGGTACATATAATAATGTAAAGTCTGGATCTCATCCTCATCATCTCTGCTTGAGGTCCCGTCAAGGAAATAGGGCAACAACTAGCCTCTTCACAGCGTATCTTATAAAATACTGAAATTACTTCAAAAAAAAAAGAAGGTGATTACGTCTTACAGGTTTCATAAGGTCAATCTAGTCATGCATGTTAATCAATGACTTAAATTCTGCAAAGTCATTGGTTTTCCTGGCTGATTCAGGTAACCCTTTCCATGCTCTAATAGCAATAGGGAAGAAAGAAGCGTTTTATTACTCCGCCATCTCCGTCAGAGGACAATAAATCAATGAAAACATCTGGACATAGTGCACACAAAAAAAGCAAAACCAAAAACCAAAGAAAAAAACAACAGATAGATTTCAAACTAAAATATTTTATTTTTAAACCGATCTGAAAAAAAAATAACTTGGAACTGAATTTTTTAACGAGAGAGTGAGAGAGAGTGTGTGTGAGAGAGAGAGAGAGAGAGAGAGAGAGAGAGAGAGAGAGAGAAAGAGAGATATAATGGCTTTTTGGAATAAAAAAAAGCAATTTTTAAAAACTTTTTGCATATAAAATCACTAATTATAAATAAATAAATAAATAATATTTTCGTAATTTGTATAAGGGAATTAACTGGCCATGCAAAATATTTTCCCAGCAAAATCATATAAAAATAAACGTGTCTTATATAATACAACTTGTCCCAAGTCTTGGTTACCAAGTGAGGTATATCTTCTTAACAAACCTGTGGAAACAAAACAGATGTTTAAGATAATGCAATTGTTCTGTTTTAACAGAGAATAAATTAAATTACTGAAGGCTATTAAACATTACATTTAATGAACAGAGACTTCGTGTTGATAAACGTTGAAAGCTAGCATTTTATTCATCACATTAAATACTTTTAAATACTTTCTCATAAAAACATCAATAAGTAATAATGACGCGATATATTAGCTCAGTTATTACGTTTACAAAATTATGACCCAAAAAAATGCACTATTACTTTGAATGTTAAAGCACTTTGAAAGGGATTTTGTGTCCTCTGGTAAGATGCAAGTAGATTTAGACTTTCATTTAGCATTTTAGACGATACTCTAAAAATCAAAATAGTTGTGCAATGGTGATTTTAACTAATAAACTAATATTCGTCAATTTTGCCATTTAAGTTTTTTTAAAAATATTAAAAAAGGTAATATAAGGGAAATAACTGTATATTTACAGCAATATATCTTTATTTTGTAACATTTATTTCCCAGGTACATATCAAACAAAATAAATTGATTTCCTTCAATTAATTGGTTAATCTTTTTTTATTTGTTAGGGACAATGAATAATTGTGGCAGAGTTTCAACTTCATCCGAGAATGAGAAATGGGAGAAATAACGTGTAAAAGAGTTGTACCAGACAGACAGAGGGATGGAGTGACATCACCAGTTCCTTTTCTCTATACACCGGATACACTGATAAAGGTAACTAGTAGAATCCAAAGCTGAACATTTGTCGGAAACTGTTGAAGCGACAGTTTTTTTTTTGTGAAGTGAGCGTCCCCCTGGTGATTACAGATGCCCAACCTGTGACCGCAGCTGTGTATCAAGGATTGGCCTCTTCAGTCACACAAGAAGCTGCAAAGGAAAACAGTCCTCTATGCAGTCGTAAAAACACCAGAAAATGCCAGAGACTTGTTTGTAAAGAAGTGAGAGATGAATTTGAATCTACAAAGATATAAGTCAGCATACGTATTATCAAGCAGTAGATAAGCAGCTTGACTACCAGGTCACAATAGCTGTTTGCTTTTAGACGGGTCAAGGCTAGAACTAAAATGATAAAAAGAAGAGCCATTTAAACAAAGGCAGTGTTTTCCCAAACTTTTCAATTACGGAACGTTTCTCAAATTCTGAGTATTTAGAGGAACGCTATGCTTATTTTTTAGAGAAATGTATTCACGTGGTAGTTAATTATTCCAGCAGTTCGTGGAACATTCAGTCCTCGCGGAACACTAGGGTTCCGAGGAACACAGTTTTGGAAACACTGAAATAAGGTTAAAAAAATGTATTGGGGCAGATGATGCATACGTCATCTGCTTCTTTGCCTGATTGTTAATGGGGGGCTGTCTTGTGGCCAGCACGACAATCCACTGTCTTTACTTCCTCATCCTAAGCAAGTTATTCATTAGTGTTGGCTAAACTCAGCGGAACCCTAAAAGTTACGAAACAAATCCCAGTCTTCACAAGGACTCAAACTCGAGACCAGTCGGTACGGAAGCCAAGCGCTTTACCACTATGCCACCACAATTCTGAGTATGAGCTGAACCCACAGATCTGCATTGAGCGCTCTTGTCCATCCTTGACCACCCTGAAACTCAGAAGAAAGCATCATAGCCTTATGTTCGTGTTATATTGTCTTATGTACAAGCCTGATATTATTGGTGTTCAGTAAGTTGTCCGTAAGTAGACGAACATACTAGCAAAATAAAAATATAAACATAACAAAAAAAGCTTATGCAGGGAAAGAACCGCAAAATTACTGTCACATTATCTCAATGCTGCAAGATTTATCACCTTTTTTCTATATACATCAAATAAATCAATTAATACAAATTAATTAACTGTTTATTATTTTTTTATTGCTTTGTGTGTTGTCATCGATAGTGAATAAGTGTGCAAAGTTTCAACATGATTTCAGCATTGTGGGAAGCGTGGTCGAGCGGCTAAGTGCGCTTGAACTTGGCTTGTCTTGGCTACCTAGAAGGGGGCTCGAGATTCGACACCCAACTCGGGCAGAGTTGCGTTTACTGAGCGCCTAAAGATACTCCCTCCCCCCCCCCCCCCACTGGTCCACAAATGAGATTGGACCAAAGCGCTCTGAGCATTCTTTAAGCATGAAAGTAACGCTATATAAAAGCTATAATAATAATGATCCGGGAATGGAAATGGGAGAAATACACGATTAGTACCAGACTTTTATTTTGGAAGTTGACTTGAGACATTTTGGAGATTTCGCTCAAGCTTAGGTACCCGTCAAATGCTGGGCACTCTTTTGAACTCTAAAATCCCACTTCCCAGATGACAAGGGCAATAATCATGTCATGAGAGAGACGAATGCACGGTATGATACGATCTCGAGCCTTTGGTTCCCCATCGTATCTTATAAATTACAAAGATAAGGCGGTAAAACGTTTGGCTTCTGAACCGGGCGTTCCGGTTCAAATCCTGGTGAAGACTGGGATTTTTAATTTCGGGATCTTTAGGGACCCTCTGAATCCACCCAGCTATAATAGTTACCTGACATTATTTGGGGGAAAAGTAAAGGCCACATGACACCCTCGTAAACCGTGGGGCCACGAAGACAGTTGACCTCTACATCATCTGCCCTATAGATCGCAAGGTCTGAAAGGGAAACTTGTTTTTAATTTTTTACCTTTAAAGAAGAAAATACTTACGAATGATGAAAATACAGCAACAGACCCAATTTACACAGGTTTTGAATGTAATCAGCCCTTCAATGCGAAGATCAGACCCCCACAGCCAACTTCGAGTTCGTAGGAAAGGCAAGTCCTCTACCACGAAGTCGAAGCTTTGTTCGTTTTGTAACCTTAGTTAATGAAATAGTAAAGTAAAGTAAAGTTCCCCTTTCAGACCTTGTGGTCTATAGGGCAGATGATGTAAAAGGTAATCTCTTTCTGTGGCCTACGGTTAACTAGGGTGTCATGTGACCAGCACAACGACCAACCGCCTTTACTTTTCCCTAACTAATGTCAGGTACCCATTAGAGCTGGGTGGACTCAGAGGCGCCCAAAGATCCCGAAATTAAAAATCCCAGTCTTCACCAGGATTCGAACACCGGTCCCCGGTTCGGAAGCCAAGCGCTTTACCGCTCAACCACCGCACCTCCTAGTTAATGAAATAGAAACTGTATAATTTGATTGACTCACCTTATTTGCAAGCCAAAAAGTCATTTGTGTTGAAGAGCTGATCTTGGTTTGAGTCCAAGTCTTTAAACATTATGTCGAACGAGACTTGTAACGTCTTATCCTGGCTTGGGTTCAACCTGGCCACATGCTGCTGGAATTCCTTTTTGGTAACGGTGTAGTCGTTATTGGCGTCAGCGCCCCCTACAAGCATGTCCGACAGCATAACGAATCGAAAGTACCCGTTCAAATCTTTCTCGTTCATCACTCCGTCCTTGTTCGGGTCCATGCGATAAAAACGACCCTTCAGCACGGACTGGGTCCAGGGATCTCTCTGTCGAATGGAATACAGGAAGTAATCCTTCGTCAGGTGTTTTATTTTAAAGAACGATATGATGGCTGGCTCTAGCGCCTTGTAAAGCGCACGAATGTTGCTCTTGCCATAGATTGAGAAAGACTTCCGGTACTGGGGAAGAACTTTCCTATATTCATCTGAGGAAACCTTTAAAAAATAAAAAGTATTACTATTTGAAATGTTGTCAAAGCTCTGTGTCTTGTAAATTCTTGTCAATACAACTACAATACTTTTATAGATGTGTAGATAGATCTATAGTAAACAGACAGACTAGGTTTACTTTCAATGAAGCCCATTATAGAATCAAGGTGCCTGGAACGGCCAGGTGGAGCTGTTCATCCCAAGTCCTGTCTGAAGGTTCCACAATGGCAGCGGTTAGGTCATGCGGCATACATTGCGTGCATCCTAGGATCCTAGGTCCAATCGCTACAAGTCAACATTTAAACTCGATCAAGGTTGTTGTGTAGCCAAGCGGTTTTGGCCTCTCAACAACACGTCCCACAGAATAGAGCCTACGAATGTTGATGAAGAAGGTTGTCATGGAAACCTTACAACTTTCTTCGATTAGTGTTTGTGTTTAGAGACGAATAACATGAGGGAATGAAGGTATTCGATTGGTGAAGAATTATGTTTCACTTAACAACGGACGGAGTAAAAGGAACCCTGAGAGAGAGAGAGAGAGAGAGAGAACAAGAAACAACAGGCAAAAAATTATGGTACTAGTAAAAAAAAAATTTTACCAAGCTGATATCACGTCAGGGGGCGTTGGGACTAAGTGGTAAAATGCTATGATTCCCAAACGAAAGGTCATGGGTTTGAATCTCGGTGGAAAACTTTTTGAACTTTTTTTCGCTATTTTAAAGCAGTCTAGGGTTATTTTTAAAGGCTTATTGACTAAAGCTCATTCTTATATTTATTTCTCGTACGTTACTCTATGTTATTGCTTGTGGTAGTAGTCTCTTATACAGACAATTTCTGGTTGTTAAATAATTCAACATAAATTCAATCTAGATTGAACATTTTTCTCAATCCGGTCTGGTGGAGACTTTAAATTAAATTAAATATACCTAATGGAGACTTAATCATCACTAGAGACACTAGAATCTTTTTTATGCATAGATCTACTTACTTGATTGATTGTAACAATACATAAAACAATGAGGCTGTAGAATAGCATTGCTGAGTGGATGGCTGAAAGGGAGACAACTGTCTAAGTTCTAGACACCATAGTCACACACACAAATAAATTTAAAAATCCCTTTATTTAGATTTTAAAATATGTAAAATGATTTTTATTCTACATTTTGTCTCGCATTGCAGGTTATAAATAAATATAGTTCTTAGAATAAATACTAAATATTTTTTAAAGTCAAATAAAGAACTGCAGGTAAAACTACAACTAATATTACCACCCTTTGGACAGACCCGCTGTATCTTATAACAATATGCTCATTGGAGCACTTATAACCTTATCCATATACCGTGAAGCTACTAATCACTATATATGCAAGTGGCAACAATAGTTAGCTATTGACTAAAGTGGGGTACCTTTATCACTTATGTGAGAAAAAAACAAGGTAAACTACGAATCTAACAATGATTAGTCAGGGGCGTAGCTAGGAATTTTCCATCGTTTGGGTGCCCCGGGGGGCTTGACCTCTTTAGGGGCCCCAGGATTTTGTGCAATATTTAATTTTTAACCCAAAAACAACAACAACAATCATTTGCCCCCCCCCCCTCAAGTGGTGGCACGAGGAATTTTAAAATTCTCCCCCCTCCTCCCCCCACCCTAGCTACGCCACTGTGATTAGTTTAAAAATAATGTGAAGTACTATGTTTACATTTCAATCAGCAGTGTCTAATACTATCAATAATAAATGTAAATACTGCCTCCTGTGCATGATTCAGCAGCTGACTAATAACTCTAATATCACACGTTCATAAATCTTGGGTATTTACTCTTAGATAGAGAGTAGAGATATAATGTTCTCTCTCTCTCCTTAATCACAACAAATTTCCGTAAGGATCAATAAAGCAGTCTTAGTCTTAGTCTCTCTCTCTCTCTCTCTCTCTCTCATCAAGTTAAACATATGTTCTTTAAGTAAAGTAAAGCTCCCTTTCAGACTTTGCGGTCTATAGAGCAGATGATGTAGAGGTCATACGTTTTCATGGCTTACGGTTAACGAGGGTGTCATGTGGCCAGCACAACGACCAACCGTCTTTACTTTACCCAACCAATGTCAGGTACCCATTAGAGCTGGCTGGCGTCCTAAAAATCCCGATGTCAGAACTTCTGTATTCACCGAGACTCGAACCTGGCCCTGAGACCAGTTGCTTGTCTCTAGGAATGTTGTGCCCACATAAACATCAAGTACTCATGTAGCGTGTCGTACCATCACACACACACACACAAAAGATCTAGACCAGCGGTCTTCAACCTTTTTTTGGCCTTGCGCCTTGTTTTCCTATTTTTTCTTTTTTTCAGAATTCGCCAGCGCCCCCCTCTAAGAAAAAAACAACTTATAAAGAAGCGTGAGAAGTCTAGTATAAATAAAATTTTTATTTTTATTCATTTTCACCCTGTCAATAAAAGATCGTTAATTTTATAACTATTAAACAAAAATTATGTCAAATCACTTGTAGTCATAACTTTCTATCATTTTAAGTTATTGAATATTAGGGCGTTGTAGGTCTACTATATTTAGGTTTTATTGTAAATTTTTTTTCTATTTTTAATATAGCCATTATTATTGCTGAATTCACAAAGCTAATGGAAACCTTGTGCCTAGTGCAGTCTGAGAATATTACAAATGCCAAGCTTTAAATGAGTCAAAGTAAGGCGAAGGTCTTTTCGTGGCTACATCCAGTCTCTTTCTTTGCTTAATTATTAAGTTTGTTGCTGCACTAAACCCAGCTTAACCATGTATGTTGATGGAAAAGTTAAAAATAGTTTCACTTTCTACCGCAGTCTTGGAAGTTTACAGGAAGTGCAGCCATATCTCTGTTGTGCCTCCTATGGTAACATTCTTTTTACTGAAAACAAAATTTGTAAATCTATTTTTCCTACAATTCTATTTGAACTTCAGTAACAGATATTTACAAATTGTCGTTTATTATGTTTGAAGTTTTTAGTTTATTGCATCATAGAGGAGAATCGTCATGTCTTCATGGAGCATTGTTTGGTGAATGGCATGGTCATCGATGTCTTTAGACAGTAATTCATTTGTCAACAAACAAGTTATGTGAGATTGTAAACACTCTTTAAAATTGATTTAATGTTTGAATAAAATAGAAAAAGATTTAATCAAAGAATGTCAATGTCAATTTTTTTCCTTGCATTCGGAGGTTGGTTTCGTTTGAATTGGATGCCTATCATGTAAAACTAATCTATTTTTAGCCTGCTTTACGTCATCGCCAACCAGTTTTTCAAAAAAAAAAAAAAAAAAATTAAACAAGGAACATAGCACAATTCCTCTAATTGGCTTGCAAACTCTTTATGAGTGGACTGAAACCAAGCGCACACGGATTTCGAATATGATCCTAACTATTGTCCTAGAAATTTGATAGTACATGTGTGTTAAAGCTATGCTAATTATCAGTAAGTCTGTCGGCAAGCTTCTAGCTGACCCTCAGGTTTTTGATGTAACTATAAGACACTCAAATAACTGGGTCGGATCGCTAAACACAAACTTTAGTGTCCCTTAGTTTCATTACACGAGATTCGAACCCAGGACCTCAAGCCCTGAAGCCAAGACCTGAACAACTCAGCCCCCGCGCCTACTTGATTAGCTCGTAGTAGACATATAAAATAAAGATAAAGATATAGAAGATATAGTAGTACAAGAAAATGGAATTCAAAACTATTAGCCAACACCAAACCAAATAAAGCTTCTGGACCTGATGGTATTCCAGCTAGATTACTCAAAGAACTAAGCAATGCGCTAGCCCCAGTGTTCAAAATACTCTTTCAGGCTTCACTTAACCAGGGCAGAGTACCAAAGGACTGGAAAGAAGCTAATGTCACCCCCCATTTAAAAAAGGAGAAAAATCTGACCCAGGAAACTACAGACCAGTATCACTTACCAGCATCACATGTAAAATCCTAGAACACATAATATGTAGCAACATCATAAACCACTTAGACAAACATAATGTCCTCACACCATACCAACATGGATTTAGGAAATATAGATCATGTGAAACACAACTAATAGGACTAATTGATGATTTTTCAAAAGGTTTAGATAATAGTGAACAAATAGATGCTATCTTACTAGATTTTTCTAAGGCTTTTGACAAAGTTCACCACCATAGTTTGCTTAAAAAATTAAAAAATTTCGGCATTAATGGTTCACTGCATCAGTGGATAAAAGATTTTCTGATAGGGAGAGAACAAACTGTAATAATAAATGGCTCTAAATCAACACCGATAACAGTAAACTCAGGTGTACCTCAAGGAACAGTCTTGGGTCCACTACTATTTTTAATTTACATAAATGATTTACCAAATTGCATTACTTCAGGAACAAAAGTCAGATTATTTGCAGACGATTGCATAATATATAGAACAATAAAAACAACACAAGACACATATATTTTACAAAGAGAATTAGATGAATTACAGAAATGGGAATCAAATTGGAGCATGTCTTTCCACCCAGAAAAATGTCAGTTGTTAAGAGTAACAAAAAAACTAAAACAAATTAATTCCACTTATCTTATTCATGGCAAACCAGTAACACAGACTAAAAACGCAAAATACCTAGGTGTTATAATAAATGAAAAACTGTCATGGAATCCACACATTGATGAAACTACAAAAAAATCAAACAAAAGTTAACAAAAATTAAAAGAAATTTCTATAAATCAAATAAGCACAAAAAACTAAAATGTTATTTAACCTTGGTTAGGCCAATAATAGAATATGCATCCTCCGTTTGGGAAACAAGAAAACATTAAAAAACTGGAACAGACACAAAATAGAGCAGTGAGATTCATAACAAACGAATATTCACAATTGACTAGAGTAACACCTTTAGTAAAATCACTAAATTTAGAAAGCCTTCAGGACAAAAGGCTCAAAAGTAAAGTAGCAATCATACATAAAACACTGAACCATAATCTTCAAATACAAAAACAAAATTTAATAAAATACTCTGAAAGACACAAAGATAAAGGCACATTCCTCGTCCCATATGCTAGGACAAATTTGTACAAACACTCCTTCTTCCCTAGTGCTATTAGAGCATGGAATGGGTTGCCTGAGCTAGCCAGGAAAACCAGTGACTTGGCAGAATTTAAGTCATTGGTTAATATGCATGACTAAATGCATGACGCGTAGGACGTAATCATCTTCTTTTTTGAAGTAACGTCTGTATTATATAAGATAAGATAAAATAGTAGGGAGGGGTGAGTTGATTATATTAAAATTTTCCAATCGCATAAAACTTTTTTTGGCAAGGTAGTGATTTTAAACAATTTTCCTCTTTCTGCAGAGTACCTAAGTGATATCGTGTTATGCAATTGAGTCACAAGATAAGTTAATCCATATTAGACCAAAACGTTTGTGCTAATAATTTGGTTGAGTAATTATGAATATTTACACCATCACTATCAACCAGCCATTCAATACAACCACGTCGGCAACACGTTCACCTGACACAGATTTGTATGGCGGGAACTACGAATGTAGTTTTTGATAGTTAACACTTCACAACTTCTGATATTCGTTCTGATAATACTAAAACCTGTCTTTTTTTTTACCTGCATTTCTTACCAAACACATGACCCAGAGATGAACCTTTTATGCGCCTTAGCACTGACCTGCAACGTCACAACCTGTGGGCAGTGGAGACCAATAGCTCTTTGCCACGTCGTACAGTCGTGCACAACGAGCTACTGGTGTAATTTGCCCACAAGTTCTGACGTCGTAGGTCAGTGTTGATGCCAGCTATAACGATTGGTCTCGCCTCCACACAAACTCTATAATCTTAATTTTCTTTGCTCCATTTCGATTAATTTTAAATTTACGTTATTTCTTTAACATGAGAAACTATAGGAAGTAACATAAATTTCTTGTACATATACGCAAAGTTCGTAAATCTTTATTGTTAGTAAAAGTACTCTGATTAACTGAATGTAGGCCTGTCGAAGCAGGGATATTTGATATTGTGTTGGTTGTTCTGGGGTTGACGATCCTTGTATCATTTTCTGCCTCTGGTGGTTTCAATAGTTAGGTAGTATGTCTTTGATTAATAGTAACTCTATTCCTATTATTATGCTTTTAGGTTAATCACTTTTCAATTGTTTATGATTTAATACTTGTGAATTATGAGAACTTACAAATTAAAATATATAAAAAGAAAAAAAAAGCCCACAAAAGAGGCAAGAGGGCCCATAAAAGAGGCATATAAAGCCCAAAAAAAAGAGGCCCAAGGCCCAAGGATTCCGATGAAGATAAAGCTAAATGTGAATAGCGCAAGTTCTGAGGTTTCCTATAAAAAAAATCGAGAAAGAAGAACTCTCTGGACATAAAGAATGACAGATCCTTCCGAAAGAATCCCAAAACTTCGTTCGTCTACAACACAGGACAATGGACAACCCAGTGATCGTCAAGTTTGAACAGTTTATGAGCAATTTTAACGTGAACTGTTGTGTGAACCTTAAACTTATGTTAGTGTCTTATATGTTGTTGGCAATGTAATCTCTTCAGTACTGAATAAACATAAAAAAAGCATATGAGCAGATATCTTAAAATTAACTAAAATTGAAAGTGGATTCATAATTGTTAAAAATACTGTAATAGGCTATTATCTAAGTAAGGCTTTTTTTTTTAATATGCTTATTTCTTTACTGCTAAATTTCTATCTATTGTTCATGTCTAGATTATGACATCAGGCCAAACCATCAGCCCGCAAGGATTCCTATGATGACAAAGCTAAAATTGAATAGTGCAAATTCTGAGTTTTCCTATAAGAATGAAAAAAAAATTGTTAGTCCTAAATCAGGGTTGAACTTAGGAATAGGCAAACTAGGCAGCAACCTAGGGCCTCATATTGGTGGGGCTTCGCACAGGACTAAGAAAAGTTTTGTTAAAACAATTGCAAATCTCAAACGTAGTAGAGCACTAAGCCTCTATGTTTACTAGTCTAACTTTCTCTCGACTACGGATATTGCGATAAATGAATTTCAGTTATTTGTCGATTTTGGATAGAGATGGTCAGGTTATAAATAAACTGCGCAATTTTAAAAAAATATATATATCATCTACATTTGAACACTTTTCTTTTTAATCTTATAGATTACAGACGTTACTTCAAAAAGAAGATAATTACGTCCTAAGTTTCATTTGTCAATCTAGTCACGCATGTTAATCAATGACTTAAACTCTGCTAAGTCGTTGGTTTTCCTGACTGATTCCATTTTCTATTGGCATAAGGGAAGAAGAAGTACTTGTAAGAATTTGCTCTAGTGTATTGAATAAGAAATATGCCGCTATCTTTTTGAGTATTTCATTAAGTTTTGTTTTTCTATTTGTAAATTATGGTTCAATGTTTTATGTATTATAGCTACTTTACTTTTTATTCTTCTGTCCTGA
This sequence comes from Biomphalaria glabrata, assembly GCF_947242115.1. NCBI lineage: Eukaryota > Metazoa > Mollusca > Gastropoda > Planorbidae > Biomphalaria > Biomphalaria glabrata. The sequence goes on from NC_074724.1 coordinate 3,102,259, forward strand.
AGTGTCTGTAAGTTAAGTGACTCTACTAATGGTGTTACTCTAGTCAAATTTGAGTATTTGTTTGTTATAAATCTCACTGCTCTATTTTGTGTTTGTTCTAATTTCTTTGTATTTCCTTGAGTTGAGGGGTCCCGAACAGAGGATGCATATTTTAATATTGGACTAACTAGGTTAGACTTGTACATTTAATCAAAATATTACATTGACATTTTTTAGCTTTCGTAAATGTTTCAAAGGATAAGCAATTTCAGCTGATTAAAAAGTTTGACCTATTAAAAAAATAAAACACACACACTCGCACAAAACAATAAAAGCATTTAAAAATACATTTATAAAAAGACAATAACTCTATTTAACAACTGAAAATAAAGTATCAAAAAAATAATTAAAAATATTTTTTTATGCCTTAGCGGGTATCAAACTCGTAATTCAGTCTTTGAGATCAAAGTCCCAACGACCTTAGTTACTGAACCAAAGTTATAATTGTGTAAATGTGTATTTATCGATACTTTCCTTATATAAAACAAGATCTAGTTCTACCTAAACTTCTAATTTAGATTTTGAGATCCGTATCCTGGTCTCATCATCCACCAAGGTTCCATGAAGTTGTGACATGAATAGAGGTATTATAAAAAATAAAAAAGAAAAACTTGTTAAAGTTCACCCTAGCTACAAAACTGTTAAAAATCTAGTTTTATATTTATACCTTTGACTTCTTGAAGCAGAATGATACATAAACATTTGAGATAAAAAGTATCCTCGATGTCCCACTGCGAAGTATCACGATATCTCACTAAGATGTCATATCTCACTAAGATTTCATATCTCACTAAGATGTCGTATCTCACTAAGATGTCATATCTCGCTAAGATGTCATATCTCACTAAGATGTCATATCTCGCTAAGATGTCATATCTCACTAAGATGTCATATCTCACTAAGATGTCATATCTCACTAAGATGTCATATCTCACTAAGATATCTTATCTCACTAAGATGTCGGGTGCACACCTTGAGGGACAGTGAACGGTACGTGATCAAGCATTGAGACTAAACACCTTGTGTGATTTTCACAGAAATTAAATGTTGGACGCTATTTTTTTTTAAATTCTAGTTTGTTCGCCTTGCTGTTGCTTTCTCTTTTAGCAGATATCTGGTTCTTCAGTCTGAGCTGTCTCAGTGCTTATCTACCTGTTAGGGGCCTAGAAATTAAATTGGGTCCAGGCCGTGTGGTGGAGCTGTGCTGAGCCAGTGTTTGATGTTGTCGCTCTATAGGAGTGTTTAGCGGTCAAAAGTAGCTTCGGCTTTCTGGCATGGACACTATTAATTAAAATGCGATATCATTATAATGCACTTACAGCCTCTATGTAAAGAAAGTAAAGTCCCCCTTTCAGATCTTGCGGTCTATAGGGCAGATGATGTAAAAGGTCATTTGTTTCCTACGGCTAACGAGGGAATCATGTGGCCAGCATAACGACCAACCGCCTTTACTTTTTCCTAACTAATGTCAAGTATCCATTACAGCTGGATGGACTCAGGGATAACGAAATTAAAAATTACATTCTTCAAGAGGGTTCGAACCCGGGACCCTTCATCGCGCTTGGGTGTATAATTTATTTAGTATATAAATTATAATTCGGATCTAGTCTATGTTTTTGAGAAGCTTGAGTTCACGAAGAAAGAAAATACTTGAAATTTTTATTTCTCATTAACTTGTATGTACAAAGGAATCGTATCATAGTGTTAGATACACATTTAACAGCTCACTGATACTCATTGTTTGTTACCAGTGTATCTAGCAGTGTCACAGTCAGGCACATGGGAGATTTGACAACCTTTTCATGCAATGCCTGATATAGGATAATATAAAATAAACAAAACTGGCGCAATGTCTTGTTATTGAAGTACTTTATTTTTTTTCTGAAGTATTACTAAATCGAATAATAGAATTAAACTTGTAACAATGTCTTTTTCCTCTGTGACATCTGTCTTGTACAAACCAATAACCTGTTAGTATAAAAACAAAATGTTTACGATTTGAACAAATACCACTTTCAAATATAGTAAGGTACACTTTATGTTGTATCAGTAGATTTATGTCTGACATGAAAGGATAGTAACCCGATCACAATGACGATTGGGCTCCATGATGACCTGTGAGTAACCCCAAACTAAAACTTTATGGCCACTTAGGTTCTAGAGCTACAAAAACCTTCATACGGGGAACAGTACCAGGAAAAAGAAGAGACAGAGATAGCGATTAGAAGACGCTAAAGAATGGAAGGGCCTGTCACTTCTCTCCAAGGAATAAAAGAGAGGAATGAAGAAAGGCGGTCGACAGATCATGTGTGTTGCCCCAGTTGTTCAGCAGACTAAAGGATAGGTGAAGGTGACTAACCGGTCAGTACCTACTTTATACTTTACCTATTACTTATACTTACCTATTTATCTACAAGCCAAAAAGTCGTTTGTGTTAAAGATCTGATCGTGGTTGAAGTCCAGGTCTTTGAATAAAAGGTTGAATGCGAGCTCCCACTCCTGGTTTGGGTTAAAAGTGCTAACAAACTGTTTGTATTCCTTCCTGGTCACGGTGTAGTCGTTATTAGCGTCAGTGCCTGATGCCAACAAGTCTGAGAAGATGACGTACCGGATGTAGTAGTTGAAATCCTTGTCTTCCATGACGCCGTCTCTGTCAGAGTCCACGCGAATGAAACGATCTTTTAGCACCGACTGTGTCCAGAGGTCGTACTGCCGGACAGAATGCAACAGGAAATCTTTGGTCACGTATTTCGTTTGATAGTACTTGATCATGGCAGACGACACGGCCTTGTAAAGCTTGAAGACGTTGTCCTGGTCGTAGACTGAGTACGACTTCCGGTACTGGTGAAGAGCTTTCTCATAGTCCTGGCAGGAAGTCTGAAAAAAGTGTGAAATTGTATGGATTGTTAAATAAAGCCTAATTGTTTTTACAATTCTGATCAATACAAATCACGAACAGATCTTCAACACTGGCGAACCATACAAATATGTTTATATGTATGTATGTCTTTGTCTGAGAGATTTGGAAAGAATTTTCATGTTACGAAGTTATCCTGGAGGTCCACATATACTTATGTATACTAATGATGTTAGGGCTAGGTGCTTTATAAATTTCCTTCAAATGTGTCATTGGCCCCATGATAGCTCAAAGAAATTCGTAGTGCAGTTGAAGCGAATCACTGTAAATTGATCGTGCATTGGTGACAAAACTTTTGAGGGATAGACAGACAGACAGACAGGCAGACAGACAGACAGATAGACAGATAGATAGATAGATAGATAGATAGATAGATAGATAGATAGATAGATAGATAGATAGATAGATAGATAGACACAGATGGATAGATAGATAGATAGATAGATAGATAGATAGATAGATAGATAGATAGATAGATAGATAGATGTATTGATCTTATTCCTTACTGAACTTACTTGATTGATTGACACGACACATACCACTAGTAAGACGTACAACTGCATTGTTCTGTCGACGAGCCAAGGGATACAACTGAAAATAAAAACTACATTAATCATATACTTAAAGACAACGCATTAAAGAAATTCTAAATTGCTTAATTTCGTCCTCTCAAACTTTTTTAACGAGTCAGAATGTGCCCCAAGTGTTGGCCACTTGTCCGGGCTGCCACCCACTACCTATTATAATGGTTAAAATTTAACTATGGTCCGCTTCTGCCTGGTATTGAGCATTTCTCCTATACAGAAAGTTTGACCATCAATCTGCGACAAGGCTGGAACAGTAGACCTAATCATTAATTTTCATAAAGAATACTACATACCTTCAAATCAGCAATCTCAATTTCAGCAATAACAAACGAGCCAAGCAAAACAGTGTGTTTGTCTTGTATGTTCTCTTCGGCTAATGAATCTTAATATCACACGTTCATAAACCTGGGGATTTACTCTTAGATAGAAATGAAGACCGATGGTTCTCAAAAGAAGTCAAGTATGTGCCCTTTACTCTAAAGTTATTGGTACCCAGCACTTTTCGACCTGGGGATAATAGAAATTTTCGATACATTGTATTAGTGGTCGAAATTTCCACGGCTCCATTGTTCACTATGAATAGAAGCTTCAAGGCCCGTAAGCAGGGTCGGAACTGATTCGCTGGCCGCAGTTTGGACATATCAGTCTTAGAAGCTATCGTTACAATCACAAGGGGCCGACATGAAACGCTTTCCGTGTGTATAGAATCTAGACTTTGGAGGCCTTCGTGTACAAAGCTATAGATTGGTGTTTTTTTTTTTTTTTTTACCTTTTGCATAACCCAGTGCTTTTTTGTGACGGTACGCACCGGTATGGCGTACCGGCGTACCGACACCTTTTTCAATGTGGGGAAAAAAAATTATTACTTTTCTTGTATTTTAACGTTTATTATTAATTTATTAGTATTTAAAAGCTAGGCAATCCATCACTGAATACCGACACTGCCTTTACCTATCCCTTGGTCTGTTGGACCGTTATGGTATCATGCAAGATTTGGCGACTGTCTTTCTCCATTCCTCCCTGTCTTTTCCCTTAGAACCTCTATCAATGTCAGGCCTGTCCATTCTGTTACGTTGTCTTCCCATCGCTTTCTCTGTCTGCCTCTTCTTCTTTTTCCTGGTACTGTTCCCTAGAGGAAGGTTTTTCTAATCACATCGCAATAGAGATTTACATTCTGACAAAGGTTATGTCAACGCTGGATGTGGCAAAACTTGTAAGTCACAGCTAATACTGCGTAGCTGCGTGAAATATAATCTTCGCACTAGAAAACATTGAATAGAAAGTGTTCTTGCCTTATTATTTTTTCATATAAGAATTGTATTAAATAAGATTTTAAGGTATGAGTCTATGGGATGTGCGTTGCGTGGCCGAGTGATAAAAATCGCTTGACTAACTAAGGAGTATTGAGCTCAAATCCCTACTTGTTAATTAAGATTTGAATGGAGATGAGTCGTGTTTGCCGAGCCCCTAATGGAAACAACTGTCCAGGTACCTCCCCCCCCCCCCACACACACATATGTACACAAAGGAGGTCAAGAAAACCACGAGTTAAACTATGGCGATAATTTGTTTCTTTAAGCTCAATAAATTTTGATGTAACCACGAGGAAGTCGGACGTAGTAGGGAGGTGAGAGTTAAAATGGAGAGAGAGACAGGCAGAGACGAGAGATAGACGTGTAGTTCTTTAGAGTGAGTTAACTTTGCTTAGATTGTTCAATAGAGTAGTTCACTTTTTTTACATAATACCTACACTGAACTTGTAAGCTGTGTATATGCTGTTAGTTAAATCTTATTTAAGTTTTATTTTTTAAAACATAAAGAATATAATATACCTATAATACTGACCATTGGAAAGACATAGCCCTAGACCGCACTAATTGGAGAGAGACGGTGACCAAGAAAGCTATGGACAGTGAAAAAACATGGGCCTCAGCTCTGGAAGAAAAGCGTGCCAAATGAAAAATGTCTGACTCCTCTACCACCGAAGCTAAAGCCACCTTAACCTGCGATATATGTGGACAGGAGTGTCTCTTCAAAATAGGGCTCCACAGTTACATGAAAAAGTGTTCGAGATGAACCATAGTCGTTCTACGACTGAAGGATGTTAACCAAGAAGTTTAGTTGTACTAACTGTTTGGAGCTACATACAACTCAATGATGAAGTATTTGCATATAAATTAATTAAATTGATATTGAGCATATATCTAAGGAACGATTTAGGTACACATCATTTGTTCAAATGTTTGTTTGTTTTTTAAATTCTTTTAATTTTCAATGACAAAAATATTAATCTAGATAGTGATATTGTGAGATATATTTCCAGAGAAATGTCGCGGTGAGGAGTAACAGATGATTTGTTGCAAGGTGTGTAATCAGCTGAAGTGTGCTGCTTTCAGTCCATTAAACCAACCTTTTTACAAAGCTTATATCAACTCTCTCTGTCTGTCAGCTACAAAAGTTTGAACACGTCATTTCTTCCACACCCACTCTCGGATCATGTAATTCTTTGTACCATTATTCGGTGTTCCTAACAAAGCATGAATCAATACTATTTTGAATATTTTGCTTGTTTTTAAAAACTATTTTCAAGAAGTCCGGACATAAGGTGATATATGCTCGCAGAGCAGTTGGATAGTTTGATAGTTTGAGCCATACAGTTGCTTGTGGTAATAAGCTCGTACTTACTAAGACCTAGATCATCTCGCGACGTTCGCTGTCCACTGTCTTGAGATTCTCCGTGAAGGTGCGGGGCCAAGTCGTATGAGGACGTGCCATATTTAAAGGAGCTTTTTGAACAAAAATGTCTACGAAAAATCGGGAAAGTCTTGGAAGACAACGGCCACCCGCTCCATCAGAACTACGCGAAGTCTTCGCGAAGATGGCGACTGCTGTAAATCAAGAATAGAGCGGTACAAAAACTCGGTCAGACTTTCCCTCGTATCGGCCTCCGTATTATTTCAGCCTTGTCTTAGTCTCTTTGGTTGAGCCACGTTTCGCTATTTAGCAGATGATGTCCATGTCTCCCAGGCATACGTTTGTTTGACCACTGAGTTAACTAGATATATTTTTTTGTCTCAGTGTCAATAGCTTGGCTTGTCCGAATCGGCCGTATCCTTTGAAATATGGACCCTGTCTTTCCTATGGAAATGAAGCTGCCTGGATCTGCTCATGTAATTTTAGCCTTAAAGTAGCCTTAAAGTAGCAGAGTTATCCCACTGACGAGTTCATCTTGAGATGAATGACTGTATTCAGTGGTTCTTTACCTTTGATAAGCTCTGTTGCTGTTTTTTAAGAAAGCATCGCTTTTTTTTTTATCTTTTGCTTGTTTCTGATTTCTAATCAGTGTTGACGATTATGAAAAGTTCTTACAAGAATGCCCAGAAAGTATTTTATTTTGAAAGTAATCGATGATGCATTTTTTTTATCATTGCTCCTGTACAGTTTACGTTAAGTGGTACAGAATATGTAAAGATGTAGTCGAATATCTTGGTCTAGGTTATCTAGTATCGCACAGAAGATAAAAGAATGAACAAAGTACGAGATATAAAATGTTTAATTATTTGTTTAATTGTAGATGTTCAAACAAAACAAATATTAGAATATGCATCCTCTGTTTGGGACCCCTCAACTCAAGAAAACATTAAGAAACTGGAACAGACACAAAATAGAGCAGTGAGATTCATAACAAACGAATATTCACATTTGACTAGAGTAACACCTTTAGTAAAATCAGTAAATTTAGAAAGCCTTCATGATAGAAGACTTCAAAGTAAAGTAGCAATTATACATAAAACACTGAACCATAATCTTCAAATACAAAAACAAAATTTAATAAAATACTCTGAAAGACACAAAGATAAAGGCACATTCCTCGTCCCATATGCTAGGACAAATTTGTACAAATACTCCTTCTTCCCCCTTGTGCTATTAGAGCATGGAATGGGTTGCCTGAGCTAGCCAGCAAAACCAGTAACTTGGCAGAATTTCAGTCATTGGTTAACAAGCATGCATGACTAAATGCATGACGCGTAGGACGTAATCATCTTCTTGTTTGAAGTAACGTCTGTATTATATAAGATAAGATACGAAGATAAAAACGTAAGCCACACTAATCTGCTCTTTGTTTTACACTTTGATTTGTTTTCAGATCGCGTGAATGCTCTTCAGGCGGTACAATTCAGTCAGAGAGAAAAAGAAGAGAAAGCAATAGGAAGCAATATGGCGACGATATAATCGAACCTTAAGAAAAACGTGAATTAATTAAAAAAAAATAATAAAGGGCTGAATATTTGAAATAAGCATAATAATAATATAAACAATGTCAATGATGCCATACTGAAAGATCAGTGTTGCCAACTAAATCATAACAATGTATTTGTGTCGCAAACAAACATTGGATTCTGTTGCACTGATAAGTGAAATTAAAAAGTAATACTTCACTTATCGATAATTCCGTATTGTGTACGCCGGATACACCACAAAAGTTTAGCAATTTATTGATTTCACTCCCTGTAGGATTATCTCCCGTTGTAATACAAAATCTTTAAACTTAGCAATGGCAGGGATAGAGTGGAGGCCTCGTGTAGAAATAGTAGAAAAAAAAATTACTTATCGTTGAATTTAGTTCCGAAATTACTCGTTGAGCTTTATTAATTGATTTAATTACGGTACGATATTGGAAGAGGAACACACAAAAATCAATGTTTATAATTCTTTAGTAAGGGAGGAAATAACTATCGTCATTATGATATGAAGAAAAAAAAAGGTTTACAACTTTTATTTATTATTACTAACGAGATTAAAACAGATTTAGGAGGACTACAGTAATTAATAGGAGGCGCGATGGCTAAGCGGTAAAGCGCTGGCTTCCGAACGGGGATTCCGGAATCGAAACCTGGTGAAAACTGGTATTTTTAATTTCGGGATCTTTGGAAACCTAATGGGTACCTGACATGAGTTGTGGAAAAATAAACGCGGTTGGTCGTTGTGCTGGCCACATAACACCTCTCGATAACTGTGGGCCACAAAAACAGATGACCTTTACATCATCTGCCCTATAGACCACAAGGTCTGAAAAGGGAAATTTGCTTTTTTGCAGTAATTAGTATGACCACGTAGACCTAGCTATGACCTACATATTTTATCATAAGTAATGCAGGCGAATTTCGGAAGTACGTAGAAGCGGTCTACTTATTCTAGCGCTTTGGTCAACGTCTTAGTAATAAAATAGCATTCACTTGACTGATTTAGTTTGATATGTAACATATTTCCATGCCAAAACGGTATCTAGAAACAAAAAAGAAAAAGAAAATGATGCTGTTACCAAATAAGCAACGTGGAGCAAGTTCCAGAAAACATCGGGAAACTATATAGACAAGAAGAATCAGGATGGAAATACCTGTTTTTTTAAAGTGTCGACTAGTTATTAAATAAAAGTATTCATAAGTCTACTCCAGTGGATAATAATCGCATGAGATATTTACAATTTCATTGTTTACAAATTTGATTTTTAATTTGATTCTACATTTCTACATTTCCAAAAATAAAAAACAATACACAAATTTCAAAAAAATTATATTTCTGAATTCTTATCACCAGATACACCAAAGAGCTTCTATTCATGGATATGCTTCCTTTAAAAAAAAGTCTGCAATATTTACAAAAAGCAATGTCGTAAAATAGTCTGCTCAGTATTTACAAAAAGCAATGTCGTAAAATAGTCTGCTCAGTATTTACAAAAAGCAATGTCGTAAAATAATCTGCTCAGTATTTACAAAAAGCAATGTCGTAAAATAATCTGCTCAGTATTTACAAAAAGCAATGTCGTAAAATAATCTGCTCAGTATTTACAAAAAGCAATGTCGTAAAATAATCTGCTCAGTATTTACAAAAAGCAATGTCGTAAAATAATCTGCTCAGTATTTACAAAAAGCAATGTCGTTAGCGTCAATGACTCCGTTCATGTCCCTATCGAGTCCTTTAAATAAAAAATGACAGAAGAATTTATATTCCTTGCTAAAGTTGCGGTGGCCGCAGAAAATGTCCATCTCCTTTTTACTAATAGCGTAGTCGTCATTGAGGTCAACACCCATGACCAACAGGTCGACAATGACCATAAAGTGGGACACATTGTTAACGTCGTTATTATCGATGACCCCATTCTTGTCAGTGTCCGCAAGGCCGAAGTGGTCAGTGGTCATTTTTTGAACCCAAGGACTTGCATTTTTGATCGAGCTCAAGCAGAATTGTTTGGACAGCATCCTGTTCTGGAAGAAGTGTATAAATGACGGCTGGTTGTACGTGTACATGGCCCATACGCTGTCTCTGTCGTGGTTTGGCTGCTGTCTTATAAATGGTGCGTAGCTCACACCATCTGAGTAAACCTAAAACAGAGCAAACATGGAGGAGATTAGTGGAGGAAGATGTTTCACCTCTTACAACATTGGACAATGTTTTATTTACTTCGCGGCAAGTATTGTGGGGGATAAGTTTATTGTTCAATTGTTATTCATTAATGATAAACTTTTTCTTGTGATGACGATAATATTAAAATAAATTAAATTAACTCTTTCTCTCCGTAATTATTTTCCACGTTCAAAAGGAAGTATTTATATTTCCAATTAGTATTTCTATAGCATGTTAGGGTTAAACTTCAATTACGTTTTTGTTTTAACTAGAAAATATGTTAAGCGGTATAGATAAACGCATGCCCTTTTTATATAGCACAAACTAAAGTTTAGAAACGCAAATATTAAGTTGATTTAATGGGGTTTAATCAACGGCGGTATCGTCACTCAGGAGTGAAAGAGTTAAAAATATTAAAATATTACTACTACACGGAGGAATGGTGGTAGCCTACCTTCCCGGGCATGTTACCCTGCCTCATAGTGGCACCCGAGTGGTAACGATCGTAAGAGGAAACGATTAGGCTAAAGGGTAGCAAAACAAGACTCCCGTGGGGGTGCCTAAGGGGGTGCGAGAGCATCCTCATTGCACTGGGCGGAGTTGTAAAAAAGCTCCCACAACCTTTGTCACAATCCAGGCGCTGTTCCTCAAGGGGCCGTTACATTAATGGCGTGTCCCGCACAGTTAGCCTGGTATAGAAAAAGGAAATTGGTGGGGGTCTTAGTGTACGCGGTCTCTTGCCGCGAGTCTGACCCACCCGTCAGACAGAACAGTGTACACTGTTCTCATTCAGGCTGGTGAGAGAGAGCTCTTGTTAACTTTTGCTGGCTTAGAGTTCCAAGAGCTGAAGGCTAAACTCTACCTGACAGTTTAAGAAGAAGAAGAAGAAGTAGCCTACCTTACACTAGTAAAGGAGGTTGGTCTTGTGCGGGCCACAAGTAAAGTACCCCATTCAGACCTTACGATCTAAGAGGGATGATATAAAGGTCATCTCTTCCTGTGGCCCACGTTAACGAGGGTGTCATGCGGCTAGCACAACGAACTACCTCCTATTTCCCCTTCAACTGATATCAGGGCCCTACAGAGATAGATGGGTTCAAGGGTTAGCTGTCCCGAAATTCAAAGTCCAAGTCTTTCTAGGATTCGAGCTAGGGACGCCTCGGTTCAGATACCAAGCATTTTGTCACCCCGCCACTCATTACGACATATCTAATATGACGTCAGTCTTTACCTGCGAACTGACTTGAGAGACTGAGACAAAGGTCACAAGAAATAGATGATGGATGAGTTCCATGCTGTTGAAACAAAACAAAATGTATTCAAATATTTAAAGATAAATGATTTTCAAATTAAGCATTTCATTGCTAACCATTAAAGTTCTAGGCCTTAAAGTTTTGAAAGACCAGCTCTCCAAACAGAATTTTCATAGAAAATAATGATTCTTTTATATTTTTAAATAGCAATTTTTACTTTTAAAATTCACACACTACAATATTTCTCTGCAGATTAACTAACATTGCTGAAATAAATGATGCCCTTGTAAGTTTTGAAACAACTCTATGATTACTATAAGTTTCCAAAGAAAAAAATTTGCTCATTTGTATTTTTTTCACATATTTATACACTAAATCAAATAAATGTATAAATATTAAAATGATGCTTTCTCTATTTCTAAATAAAAATATTTTGAAAAAAAAAAAAAAAAAAAAGAAATTATAATTATTTAATTTAAAAAAATGTTAGCTGCGAACTTCTTCCTGTTCAGGAACCAAAACTTGTACTGCGGTGCACGTCTAGTCACCCGGACCTCTATAATATAGTATATAAGGCGCTCAGAGTTTCTGACATTATGGAAGGATATAAAAACAGATTTACAGTAAAGTGCTAAATCAAATCTGTATTAATCAATCTTGCTTCGAGGCTGAAATGAGTTGCCCTTAAGCTGCTGGTGTTAATGAATTCAGAAAGTAGGTCACGTCACCTGCTATTAATAGAGCATGCGAACAGTGCCATCGACTTTTAATTGGAAATAAAAGCACGTCATTGAGCACAAAATATATTTGCAGGGACGAAGCAGACATGATTTTTTTTTCCTTTTATTTCTGTTTTGGCAGGGAGGTTGGGGGGATGAACCATTGTGTTGTGTAAATATGTACTATTACAATTACCTGAACGGGTTAGTAAGTCAATATAAGGTTGAAATAAATAAACGATGCGAATAATAAACAAGCAAAAATATATTTTTAAAAAATTAAATTACAAAGGTTATCTAATGGGAAAAACTCTGCACTTACAACTATATCTCTCAATAATGTAGAAGTTGTTACCATTATTCAATATCAAACAAAATTATTGTTTACCAATAATTGATTGACTTACTGGTAATTTTTTAAAATGATTCATGTTTTGTTAGGCGCAGTAAATAATTGGTTAAAGTTTCAACTTGGTCCTAAATGGATGTGAGAGAAATGGCGTGTACAATTATCTAAGGAGACAAAACCCTACATAGGCCTATATAGCCATTTATGTGAATACTGAAGGATTAATTTCCCTTTTTGGTATCACACAAAATATCAATTACCAGTAATTAATTGACTGATTTTTTTTTATGTGTTATGTCTTGTCTATCCCAATAAATAATTGTATAAAGTTTATAATTGATCCGAGAATGGGAGTCTGAGAAATAACGTGTACAAACTTTTGGCCAGGTAGACTCTCACACACACAGACAGACAGATAGAGTGAGTTGATATAAGCGTTGTATATATATATATATATATATATATATATATATATATATATATATATATATATATATATATATCCCTTAGATCGGCACCTGTTGAGCATTATTGCTGTTAGGATTCATGTCCTACGAATCAAATATCTCATTATGATCCTTGTAGCATTTTGCACTTTGAGATTGTTGTGCTTGTAAATCCATATGTCAATGTCCCTAGAACGCACCTCTTTTTTTGTTTTCAGGGATTGAATTGTACACAATGCATCATCAATTAAAAGTGACCATTTTAGACCTTACGATATGAGAACGAAGAAGAAGAAGATCTTGCGATCTATAGGACAGATGATGCAAAGGTCATATTTTTCTTTTGGCTAATTGTTAACGAAGGCGTCATGTGGACAGCACAACTATCAACCGCCTTTACTTTTTCCAACTAATGTCAGATACCCAGTAGAGTTGGGTGGACTCATTTGGAGTCCTAACAATACTGAAATCCAAATTCCCAGATGTCACCAAGGCTCAAACCAGGGACCTCTCGGTTGGGAAACCAAGCGTTTTACCATTCAGCCACAACGCCCAATAATTAATTTAAAATGTCTTTGTATTGCATTTGTTCATTGTATGCAGTGCAAATTGTACCAACAGATGTTTGGAAGTAGGCTACATGCAGTGCTTTGTGTGTAGTTTTACGAGACGTCCGACAAAGGGAGGTCATGTCCTCATTTTGTAGGTCGCGTCCTCCGTCCTGCAGACATTTGGTTAAATGTGAACATTTCCTGGCTTTACTCTTTTGTTTGCAGCTATGGCGTACTACCAAACAACTGATAAAAGCACATTCCACGTTCCATATGCTAGGACTAATTTGTACAAATGCTTCTTCTTCCCTAGTGCTATTAGAGCGTGGAATGGGTTGCCTGAGCTAGCCAGGAAAACTAGTGACTTGGCAGAATTTAAGTCACTGGTTAACATGCATGACTAAATGCATGACACGTAGGACGTAATCATCTTCTTTTTTGAAGAAACGTCTGTATTATTTAGGATAAGATAACAGAATTCAGTTCTCTATATCTTTTGGTTTCAACACAGCAACTCGCTTACTAATGATGTATCGTCATGCAGACAGAACCTAGAGGAATGATTTTTCCTACAATGGTTTGGCCAGTGCTGCAACATGACATCATTTCCGGACAGAACGATTACTTTTATTTTCGACAACCTTCTTTTTTGAGCGCTGTGTTTGTAGATCTATAGATCATGGGCATGGAATGGGTTGCCTGAGTCAGTCAGGAAAACCAATGACTTGGCAGAATTTATGTCATTGATTAACATGCATAACTAGATTGACCTAGGCACATGCGTAATCATCTTCTTTTTCTGAAGTAACGTCTAGATTTCATAGGAAGATAAGATAAGATTGAAGGCTGTTCTGCAATATCTGCCTTGTTTTACCACGTGACATCCGTGATTGAGCTTCCCTTCCTTTATTACGTGACTTCCGTGATTGAGTCGGTCTTGCTTTACCTCGTGACCGACGTGATTGAGTTAGTCTTGCTTTTACTACTCCGAGTTTGACCGTTACTGAAATATATTTAAAACAAATTCCCTAGTGCTATTAGAGCATGGAATGTGTTGCCTGAGCCAGCCTTGAAAACCAGAATGGCAGAATGTCATTGGTTTATATGCATGACTAGATGCATGACGCGTAGGACGTAATCATCTTCTTTTTTTGAAGTAACGTCTGTTTTAGATAAGATAAGATAAGAAAAGATAAGATTAAAAAAACGTGCGAAGTAGCTTAGCCTATATTTAGGCTGCCAAGTCAAAATGACCTCTTCAAAAATATGGACCGAGGTGCCCGAGGCACAACACCAAATGTGACTCGAATCATTTAATTAACCGACGAGCCTTTACCACCTGCTGCGACTATACAGGTTAGTCTCTAGATCAGTTATAACAAAAATAATGGGACATCGGAAAAACATTACCTTTATATAAGAATTAGGTTTACCATATTTTTTTTTTATAATCTAGATTTAATCTATTTTTATCTAGATCTATTTTAGCTGCCTATATCTAATCTATCTGAGTCGGCCAGGAAAACCAATGACTCGGCAGAATTTAAGTTAAATTAAAGTTAATTAAAAATTCAACAAAAAAAAAAAAAAATATTAGAAAAAAAAAAAACAAGGTTACATAGACGCTTTGTGTGGAAACACAAAACTCAAAATCGGCTCCCAAAGGATCCACACAGGCAGGTAAAAAGGCAGGCTGCGAGTGTCCTAGAGATGTATTGATACACATTGTTATTTAATAGCATCTTAGCCTTCCTAGATATAGAAATACATGACGGGACAGATAGATCTACCACGTTTGTACTCATGCTTTAAGTGTTAGGTGCGCATTATCAAACTTTATAGACTATATAACACTAAAAAAAAGATTTCATAGTTCATGTTCTAGATCTGAAAAGCGTCTCATACTCATATAGGTAATAGTCCAATAGGCTATATATATTTTATTAATAAATCTATGTATTTTTAGGTTTACATTTGCTATTTTGCCTGTTAAACAAAAATTAACTATATAGGCCATATATTATATAGACTCGCTTTAATTTAGACTTAGTAGGCTACAATATTTATCACGACAACTGTGAACAAGGTCGGACTTAAGGCATAGGCAGTGGCGTAGCTAGGTTGGGGGGAGGGGGATGTCCAAATTTGAAAATTCCCCCAGGCCCCAACTTGAGGGGGGGCCCCAAATAAGTATCCGAAATTCGTTTTTACATTAAATCCATTGGCCTCCTTCAGCCGTAGGACGACTAAGGTTTATCTCGAGCACTTGTTCACGTGACTGTGAAGCCCTATATTGGAGAGACACTCGCGCCCACATTTATTGCAGGTGGCGTTCGCTTTGGTGGTAAAGGAATTGGCAATTTTCCGTGTGGCACGCTTTTTTTCAAGAGCTGAGGCCCATGTTTTCTCGCTGTCCATAGCTTTCTTGGTCACCGTCTCTATCCAACTAGTGGGGTCTAAGGCTATGTCTTCCTAATGGTCGATATCGATGTTCACTGATTTTAAATCCCGCTTTATCACATCCACGTAACGGAGGTGGGGCGACCAGCTTTTCTTGAGCCAGACGCAAATTGCCCGTACAGAATGATTTTCGGAAAACGATTGTCCTCCATCTGGCGAACCTGTCCGAGCGTTGCCTTAGGAATGTAAAGATGCTGGGAAGGCCCGTTCTCGCGAGGATCTCAATATTACACCCTTTCTTTCCATGTTATTTTTAGGATCCGTCGAAGGCAGCGCAAGTGAAATGAGTTTAGTTTTCTCTCTTGC
The DNA here is from genome assembly GCF_947242115.1 of Biomphalaria glabrata. Taxonomy (NCBI): domain Eukaryota; kingdom Metazoa; phylum Mollusca; class Gastropoda; family Planorbidae; genus Biomphalaria; species Biomphalaria glabrata. Next base: position 3,118,291 of record NC_074724.1, read on the forward strand.
TTTGAGTGGGTAGTCCACGACTCACAGCTGTACAGTACGCAAGAACGCATGCCTTGTAAACCTCCATTTTGGTCGCTGTGGTGAGCTTCTGGTTTTCCCAAACTCTTGGTCGGAGTCTAGCGAATGTTAATGCGGCCTTACCTATGCGTTTTTTAAATCTCCTCTTCTAGAGACAGGTCATCTTGAATTGTAGATCCAAGGTAGCAAAATTCGTTTACGGCGTCCAGCTTGTTATCGTCAATGAGGATGGATGGTGGTGCTGTAGCAGATGGTCCCAAAACAGTTTTCTTTGTGCTGATGGTTAGGCCATACTCTTTGCAAGCCTTAGAGAAGAGAGACATTAATATGATTAATAACTGAAGCTCCTCTTGTGAGAGTGCCACTACCGCTGCGTCGGCCGTAAAGAGCATATCTCTTACGAGGGTGGTTCTGATTTTAGTTTTGGCCCTCAGTTTAGCAATATTTAGAAGTTTGCCATCAAATCTGGAATGAAGATATATGCCTTCGGTGGATTTGTCATTTTCCATTAAATATTACGCCATTATCTCATGTCATTATGTCGAATGTCAAAATGCAGGGGGCCCTTAAGAGGTCAAGCCTCCGGGCCCCCAAATCCCTAGCTACACCACTGAGCATAGGCAAACTGGCAGCCGCCTAGGGCATCAAATTGGTGGATTCCTCGCATAGGACTAAACAAAATTTAGCGAATAAATTGCGTGACTTGGATCAGATCTCAAACATTGTAGAGAACTATGTATGTTTACTAGTCTAACTCATGTGTTCTATGGAAATAGTTATAGGCCTATTTGAATTTCACTAATTTCCGTTATTTGTCGATTTAGGCACAGGCGTTTTTGACAAGTTTCTTTTTAATTGTTTAAAATTCATTTAGGGCCTCCAATTACCCAAGGCCGGCCCTGCTGTCGACTAGTTGAACAAAAACGAAAGTAACTTTAATTGTGATGCAACATCAACAGGAAGAAGACGTGTAAGTTTAGAAAAGGTACAAAGGAAGTAGAAATTTTCGACCAATCACATTTCGCCACGGTCGTTTCTTCTAGATCTACTGTTTACCGGCGAGTTGGAAGAAACCTTGTGGTCATCGTGTTTCCAGAAGTACTGTCTAACGATCTTTATCTAGATCTAGATCTATTTTGTTTGTCCTGGTAATAAAGAAATTATTTATAACATTTCTTAATCCAGTAATCTAGATGTGTAGATCTAGATCTAGATTAGATTTTATCTCTGACTGTCTGAGATAGGTCTACGTCTAGTTTAGAAGCCTAATTACCTAATTTAAATTTTATTTTTTTATGACTCGAGAGATCTACTCTACTCTACGTCAGTACGGTATACGTCGATCATCGTTATCCGTCGTTGAATGATAATGTCAGAATGTAGATCTAGATCTATATAGATCTAAATGATGGATGTTTTTTCTGTTTTGTTTTTTTACTCTATTCTCTAACTCTAAGACGGACTAAGACTGTACAAAAGAAATCTGCGATGGCAAGATGGTTTTGTCAATTGATTTTTTTTAAATTTAATTTTATAAATCTAAATATAATATGTGTTTTGATTTACAGATAATGAATCATTGAATGTATTCTTCTTTTTTTTTTTATTTGCTATATAATAACTTAAGTAGTAATTTATGTTTTTCTGATGTAATTTTCCTGCGCAGCCAAAATCAAAATGATCAAGATTTTCACCTGGTTTCTATGTCACTATGTGACGTCACACTAACCTATATTAATTTAATCTATTGACTTATTTAATTGTATAAACTCAAAAGGGAGACCATATTATTAATAAATATTAACTAAAGTTTACATTTTCGTAAAGGAAATATTCAAATATATCTTCGTCTATGAAGTTAATTGCAGTTAGATCTAGATCTTGTAAGCAAAGAAAAAAATGTGTGATGAAAGATTTACATGCTTGACTAACCACGGTAGTGTGTATTTTGTCGCCTGACCATTCAACACACACAAACACTATTGCTTGGTTATCTTGTCATGACCAACTACACGTAGTCTACACTATCATTACACTGACCAGTTTGTTAGAATCAGTCAGACACAATCTATTTACTTTTTAGGACAGGGAGGGGCTTAGATGAAAATGTTACTTTTTTTTCTCGAGTTTGTTATCCTAATGCTTTTAGATCTCACTTCGTTTTTTTTTTAGATGTCAAGAATTTACTGATTAATTTATTAGATATAAATGTTTCTAAGCATTTATTAATCATTTAAATACCAAACGGTAAAATGTTTACTATTACAACTTTTTACGCAGAATTTAAATATGTCAATAACTCAAATTTGAAAAACCATCAGTTTCCCTTTAAATTATTGATTCTAAAGTAGATCAAGATTATAATTATTCTAGATCTCTAGTCTATACTTTAAAAATAATTACTAATACTATTTATACAATAGTAGATTAAGTAGATCTAGAATCTAGTCTTACTCTAAGAAGGGGCTCTTTTTTGTTTATTAATATGATTATTAATAATATTTATTATTATTGATCCTTGTAATCTATATAGATCCAATCTAGATTCTAGATCTAAAACATCTTAAAGTTGACGATTTTAGTTTACCTGTTGTTGCTGGGTCTTGGTCAGAAATTTTTAGTGATTACAAGAACTCTATTTTTAAGTTTTACTTTGTACAATTAAAAACAACAGTCAAAATAGAACAGACACAACACACAAGTTCATTGAGTTTCTACACATAGATGTCTTGATCTTTGTAAGTGTGCCCTATAAGAAGTAGTGCTGATAGTCTGACAGAGTATTAAGTCTAAGGAACACAATTTTTGTACTGTTAGTTCTAGCCTTAATGGACAAAAGTCTTCCACTTTGAGACTACCTGATGTCGATCTAGTTATAATAAAATAATAATTTTCCAGACTGCAGAGAGTCGACAAAAGAGTGAAAGCAGGTCGGGGGGGGGGGGGGGGTAGTGGTGGTTACGGTTTTACATAGTATAGGACTATCTTTTTTGTGGGTAAGGGTGTGCAACATCATTATGACATCATGTATATCTCAATGTTACCTTGGGTTCTTGGCTTCTAGCTATGTGAAACTTGAGTCATACAAGACCACAACAAAGATTCAAATACACTGGGCAACACTTTTGTCATCAGACATTATTTATTACATACAATAGATAAGTTGATATAGGTCATTCTAGCCATAAGTTGCTTGTCACAAAGTTGCACATAATTACATCATGAATAATATCCTATAGTCAAAAATTATAATCATACAAAGTCCATTGAACACAATCTTTAGAGTTCAGAGGCTTTTCTTGTGCTCTTGACACAGTTTACAATTCTTTGTACTATAAATCATAAACATCACTATAAATCATAAACGTCACAATGAGGTGTGACTGTGACAGGTTGGTATAAGTAAAAGTGATACTAGAATTCAGCCATAAGCATACATGTGTGTGTTGGGTGTGGAGGTAAAAGATGTGTTTTTCATAATAAGTCGAAAGTCTTGTGTCAGAAATTACAATGCGCAGGTTAAAGATTTTACAAAAATTGGGCGTTTCAGAAAGAGAGTGATGGAAATAGAAAGAAAGCTGGCAGTTTAATTTCATTGTAACATATTCAATAATTCACTAGCTTAAAATTGTGTTAAGGGCATCATTCAAATGTGGCCAGTTGATTTAAATTTGAAAAAAAAAAAGGAAGGTATGTTCTGGCCATAATAAACAATAAAGCTTAGGAACAAATCAACAGGTGTAGCCTGTTTGTACTGCTATTAAAAAAGCTCAAGTCGGGTAGGCAGTATGATAAAATTAGGTTCGTGAGGTACCTGCTCTATCGCTTGATTTTGAATTGGAAATCAGAGAATTCTTACCTATTTATAAAAAAATTAAGTAGACACCTAAAGGAAATACACCTGTTTACATTACCACATTTTCACAGAGGTGAGAAAGCAGGTTGGGGGTGTCATTTTTCTTCAGTTTAATTAGTAGTAATATTTTGTAAACTATAATAGTGATATATCAATTTATTTATTTTTTTCATAAAGATTTCATAGCGCAGCCTGTTGAAATTCCAAGATAGACATAGTATGACAAAGAACCAAATGAGACTAGGGCTTTTTGCCCTGATTGTTTTTATATCCTGGACATCTGTAGCTGGTAAGTTCAGTTCACCAATACCATCCTGCTGCATTTTTAGGAGTTTTAATGTATTCTGGGGAGGGGAGGGACACTTTGTTTGTTTTTTTAGATGTTATTATTTATTTGTATACCGAGAAAAATTTAAATTAGAACTTGTAGTATCAGACATTTTATTTTGGTAACAAATTATTTAACCCTACCAGCCCTTATGCCCTAAAAGTAACTTGAGTTCTATGCATGAGCTCTGTTGACCATGCCTCTGCCCCTCCCCCATCTTTCAATCTCTAGATGGATACATTTCATAATGTTTTTCTTATCAATCAAGCTCTCACTGTCTCATTCAATTGAAGTAAAAGATGCTACTTAAAAGAAGGCTGAAATCTAAAGAGTCTAAATCAACCAAAATATTAATCCACATTTTTTTGTTTGAACTTACTACCAGCCTGTATCAGGTTCGTGTTTATTATGAATTTTCAGAATTTTGTCATGTAAGGCCACACCAATTCAGTGTAAACACATGGGGCAGACATTTTCAATGGTTGAACCTGGGGTTTCATTAGGATTGGTTTGTTATTTAATGTAATTATAAGTTCTGTTTTTTTTAAATGTAATTATCAAGTACCAAAAATAGGCACAGTTGAATAACACCATTTTTTTTACAGAAAAAGCAAAGCAGTCTTGTGGTATTGAGATACTGACATCTTTGTTTGAAGCTCTTGTATCAAGCTCTATTAGTAACATTTTGGTGGTAACAGTTTTCTTTTATTAATAAACTTTGTACTTTGAATATTTTACAGGTCGACTAGCTGTGATGTCCATTGACTTGGGAGGAGAGTACTTTAAAGTTGCTATAGTTAAAGTAAGTCAAATACTAGACATTTGATGCTCTAAACACTGTACATTTGTCACTTGATGAATGTTGAGATCCAACTCCTATTACATATAATGAGGATTTCACTGACTGATGACAATCTGTAGCTACAAATTTGAATATATAATGTGTGATGTTAAAGTAGTAATTTTTTTATGCCTATATATTTTTTGATTAAGCTTATCATATTTCACATTTAGGACAACAGAAAATGAACCTTTTATCTTGGTTAGATCTTGATTCTGAATTTCTAGATTAAAAAAAAAAGTTACTTCAAGGGAATAAGCATTAGACTAATTATTTTTTTAAAGGTCGATCAATGATTGTGAATAGTTTCCTAATCAATACTGATTATCACATATTATTATTATATGTCTCATTAAATTTTTTCTTATCTTTTAGCCTGGTGTGCCTATGGAAATAGCATTGAACAAGTAAGTTTAGTTCTTGATAGCTTTTACATTATTTTGTTTTACTTTGATATGTTCTGTTATTATATTTCTTTATTACTTTTTTGGGCGTCTTGATGAAAAGTTAAAGAAATACAGGTTGTTTGCAATACCAGACCTGCCTACCGTTACGCAAAATGCGCATTCGTTACGCAAAATCTCCCAAAAATGACCGTCAGTACGCAAATACGCATTTAACCCGTCGCGTTACGCATTTCGTATCCTTTCCCCCCTCTCTTGACTAGCTTACGAGCGGTCACGGAGGTCACGCTAAGCCGTCCTGTTGGGGGGGATAAACAGAAAAGGTGGGGGAACACATTGTGTCCAGATCTATACGTTGATTGGTTCTTAATAGCAATTAGATTTAGTCAAGAAATGAAGAATGCGAGAGTGAGGGAGTGGCGGGTTGGTACCGTCAGTTAGCTGATACACCAACGTGACTTTTTTTTTTTTGTAAGTTCATTAGTAGAAATTAATTATGTTAAATCCCTGATTCCCGTATTTATTTGTATAGAAAAAAATATCGAAGTGCTATCGAGTGACATTGTAGATATCTAGTCTAGTCTAGATCTGGATTCTAGATCTAGAATCTAGATAACTTGTTATACAGAAATAGATCTAGAATCTAGATAACTTGTTATACAGAAATAGATCTAGACTCTAGCTAGAGTCTAGCTAGTCATTACGTTATGTCATGATTCTCTACATTAGTAATTACTCTACACTCTAGTTGTAGATCTAGTATGATTTAGATCATTTTAGATTGACTAGATTCTAGATCTAGATCGATAACATCTACTACCATCTAGTCTAGATTTAGACTAGATTCTTAGTATAGAATAGATCAAGGATGAAGGTAGGCCTACGAAAGTTTGGAGAGTAGACCTACGTTTGTAGCGGATCCACGGCATCGGTAACACTCTTGAGCCCAGATCTAGCGTAGATTATATTCATTATATAGACATAGATCCAGATCTAGTCTAGATATCATCTCTATTGTCGTATTGATCTAGGTTTAGATTGTAGATCTCATCATGACATCTAGATCTAATATTATATATATATATATATATATACATATATATATGACAAAATAGTGGATCGCGTAAGTGTTACACATTCTGGTGCCAAAATACGCATTTTGACCATCAGCGTTACGCATTTGGACTTTTTTTGGTAGGCAGGTCTGCAATACATTAATTCTTTGCTGTTGAACTTTTAAGCAAGTATTATTTATAATAATTTTTCATTTCTTTTCCTAACTTTTTAACTAATTGTAAGTGAACTAAAAACCTGCTTTCAAACTACCTCATTGTCAAACACTGAATGTAAGAATGTAGAGAATTATCAGTAAGGTTTTTTTCATATTTCTATTGTGTTTTTTTTATTCTCAGAGAGTCTAGCAGAAAGACACCAACTTTAGTTGCATTCAGAGATGGAGAAAGACACTTTGCTAGTGAAGCCCAAACAACAGTGAGTATCTCTCTTTAGTACAGCTAAAACTAATTGTTACTTTATGTTGGATTTTTAAAAAAGTATCGCTGTTATGTAGATGTAGAAATAAAAAAAAAATCTAAAATGTTATTTAATCATTTATTTTAATTGGGGGGGGGGGGGGGGGGGGTATTTCAATAGTACAAGAGGAACTCATAGTTTTTGATAAATACAAAAATTAGCAATATGTAATGAAAAAATTTTGGGTCATGGCGTGGTTGCAGTCAAGCAACTATAGATTCTGTGGGGCAAGCATAGATAAATATTAATTATTCTTAAGTATTCTATTGACAGTGGTTTAAAACAAAATCACTGGAGATGTCTTGATCAGTTTTTGTTTCCTTTATTGTTATGAAATTAAGACAAGATGTTAGTGTGTGTGTACGAACATAAAAAAAATCTTATTAAGTCACATAAATTTTTTAATATATAAAAGAAATAGTTGATTTTTTTTTTCAATCCCTACTTCCATACTTGTACTCTTTTGGATTTGTAAGATAGATTCATCGAACAAATCCCAGTGCACATTTCACTTCACTGTTTATTCATTCTATAAATTACTTCTAGGCCTTGAGGTATCCCCAAAAGGCTGTTGGCTACTTGATGCAGATCATTGGCCGTCAGTTTGATGATCCACAAGTACAACTTTTTAGAAAGCGATTCCCCTACTATGACATGTTGAAGGATGAAGAGAGAGGCACTGTACTGTTTAAGATTGATGAGTAAGTTGCATAGGATTTGTTTTATCAGTCTCGTTAACTTCATTTATCTTTGTGAACACACTCACTCTTATTGAGATAGAACTTGTGTTAATTCCTAATGTGATGTGGTATGAAGTTAACTAAATTTTAGTATAAGAAGAGCTCTTTCTGACAAACACAAAACGATAGGACACACTATCAATTTGTTAAAAATAGAAAATTAGATGTTTATAGTTTTTTCTTTCTTTTTCAAATAAAAGAATCAATGCAACAATGTTTAGGGCCAGCCATAGTAAATGGAGTCCTTACATTTTACATTTTTACAAAAAAAAAAGATTTATTGTTCTAATTTTAGAGTTTTTTGTTTTTTTTTTGTATTCCTATAATATTTTTTAGAGCCATATCTTTTTCTTTTTGCTTTGGAGCTTGACGTTTTTCACCCAGAAATAGAGTAAGTTTGTTAAACTAGCAAAGTTTGTTGATTTGATGTAGGCTTTTAAATGTATTTTTCTTTTTTTTTTTTTTTTTTGTCTGGCTCAGCGACACGATTTACAGTGTGGAAGAATTGTTGGCTATGATACTAGAACAAGCTAAGGAATATGCACAAAATTTTGCAGGTAATCTATTCTTCCTAAAATGTGTGCTTGACTTGTGACATCAACATACTTTAGTTTGTAGCTAATACAACCCTATTATAAATGTGCTTAGAGGTACCGGGGGTTGAGGTGGAGTATGAGTCGACAACTAACTTGGCACCAATGTAAAATTGTGGCAGTGTTAATGAAGCATACACACTACACATTATCGCATTAAATTTGTTAAACTGTATAAATAGTTTACTGGTATACTGGCTGGTACACATGTTTTATTTACTGGTTGCCCAAATGATGCTTTAACAATCCAACTCTGAAAGTCATGTGTAGACAATTCTCTTACTCTGATGGGCACTCATTTTAGATTTTTTTTCTTTTGTTTAAAAGAAAGAAAAAAAAAAGGTGTCCTTCATTGAATTAGACAGTCACACATAGAGTCTTTATGTAATATACTTCTATTTGACTGTTTTCTGTCCGTAGAGCAAGAGATTAAAGATGCTGTGATAACTGTTCCGCCATTCTATAACCAAGCTGAGAGGAGAGCAGTTCTCAATGCTGCCAAACTAGTTGGTATCAATGTCCTCCAGTTGATGAGTGACAATGCTGCAGGTAGGACTCAGTTTAAAACTCTCTTCTTTGGTTAGACTGCACCAATGAGGAACAGGAGCATTGAATAAAATTCCTTCTAGATGTTAAAGAGTTGTTTTAAAAAAAGCAAATGATGATTTTTGAGATCCAACTCCTACTGCTGTGAGGATTTCATGGTCTGATGAAGGATGAAATAGAGCTAGGTTATCTCAAGAGTACCCTCCTAAAAAAATCCAATCTTGACAAGTACTTTTTTTTTTTAGATAGGCCTGCATTAAGAATATTTTGTAAGCCAATGTTCTGGCAATGATTTGTTACTAATACTTGATTAAAACAAAATATTTTTTATGTTTAGTTGCCTTAAACTATGGTGTGTTCCGACGCAAGAACTTCAATGCCACCATGCAATACTACATGTTTTATGACATGGGCTCCACAAGCACCACGGCAACTATTGTAGGTAAGTAAACTCAGCATTTTAGTTTTATTTAAACCAAGTTGACTGCAGTGGCAGTGTTATTTCTTTTTAACCAAGTTTTTTTTTTTTTTTTTTTTTGAGAGGCGATTGCAAAGATTTTTTGATGGTTTTATCAGATTAGACTAGATCCACACAGTGTGAAAGTTGTACCATTAGTATGAGATTCTTCCAGCCAAATAGAATTTTTTAGTACTTCTTAGAACAAGATTTTTTTTTTAGGTCACTTTGTTTTACATTTGAATTTCAAAAGAAATGTTACATTATGGAAGTGTTCTATTTATTTATTAAAGTCATTTGCATATTTAGAAAAAAATAAATAAAATAACCCATTTTGACTTGTATAAACAGGTTATAATGTTGTAAAGACCAAAGAAGGAACCAGATCTGAGTCCAATCCACAGCTAACTATTAAAGGCGTTGGGTAAGGGCAGATACAACATTAAACAGATTAATATTGTATTAGAGTAAAAGTTATAGTCTAACTAACAGTTCATTTGAGTGTCTCCTTCAATGCATGAATGAGTTAACATGCAATGGAAATTATTATTTTTTTTATTGTCAATTTTTTTCAGTTCAATATTTATCTTGAAAATTTAAAACGTCATTTTAATGGAAGTATGCTGCTTCGGTTTTTATTGAAATGCACTATATATATATATATATATATATAGATGCTGTTTATACAGAGAGCATCACTCTATTTTTATTTTCTATAATTTTTTTAAAAATTTCCGTCTTAGCTAAAGATTTAAAGTTATGTTATAGATTAAAAGATTATTTCAGAAATTAAAAACAAATTCTTGCAAGACAATGAGACCTGCATTAAAAAAAACATTTGTTCATTTGTTCTAATCCCTATTTGTCTGTTGATCAGGTTTGACCGTAGTCTTGGTGGTCTGGAGTTCACCTTAAGGTTGCGTGATCACCTGGCCAAGTCTTTCGATGGTCAAAAGAAGACAACACTCAAGGTGGAACAAAACAGTCGAGCCATGGCCAAGCTGTTCAAGGAAGCAGAGAGAGTCAAGAAAGTTTTGAGTGCTAATGTGGATCACACTGCACAGGTTATCTTCTAAGTCTTCTAATGGAATGACCTTGTACTTTTACTAAAAAAAATAGCTTGTTTTCATCTTTCGGATGTTTCTTCAGTGTTGAAGATATGCCTTAGTCCAAGCCTCCCGCAGGATGGCAGGGAAAGCAGTCATGGTTTGAATCCGGGACTATCGAGGTTACCGTCTAAAGTGCATAACACATGACCTGGAAACCATCCAGTTGCTTACTCCTTTGATATAAAATAATTTTCAAAGTACTGATACATTCAAGCACAGAAAAACTGTGCCTAAATTGTGCCGATGTGCCTCAAATCACAAATCACAGAAAAACTGAAACTGGTAGCTTAGATTTAAATATGTTAATAACCAGTAATAACAAAACCATTAAACTTGTATTGTTATTAAGTTTTTTTTAAAAGTTTGAATTATTCTTAAAATCAATCTCAACTTGTCATAATTTAGTGATTGATGGCATGGTTACATTGGGAAAAGCATTCAAAGCTTTTCAATTAATAAGAATTGGGGTTATAAAATTGGTTAGCAGTTTCATGAATAATGTAGGCTGTTTGGCACCTTTGACAATATTTGCTTAGAGATTCATTTTTAGGTGAGACTTATCCTTTAACCTGTGAACTGTCAGCAGCCAATAATATCTCTCATTCAGCTTTTGTGGCATTAATATATTATATAAGTTACTTTTCATATCAGATCTCAATAGGTCTTTATAACATGTTTGTGTTTTGTCAAGGTTGAATTAGTTTTTTCCTTTATTTTCTTGAAAGGTTGAAAACTTGTTGGATGAGAAAGACTTCAAGTCCCCAGTGACAAGAGCAGAACTGGAAGAACTAACACAGGATTTGTTTGACAGGGTAACCAAACCCATTGAAGAAGCTTTGAAACTATCAGATATCACCCTGGTAAGTGCACACAGAACTGTTCAGTCCATTGTTAAAAGGAGCCTCATCCATAATCTCATTATTCATTTAATAGTTGTGTGGAAAAAAAAAGAATCATTGAAATAAAATTTTTGTTTGTTTTGTGGTGCACCTGAAAACACCATTATAGAAATGAACTTACTATTGATATTAACATTTCTGAATGTATTTCTTGGTGCATCTAGCCTGAGATCACTGAAGTGATACTTATGGGAGGTGGTACAAGAATGCCTAAAGTTCAAGAAATTTTGATGAAGTATTTGGGCAGGTAAAATACAGTTTTCAATTAGTGTGAATAGTTTGTTGTTTGCATAATAAATTGATGTTTGCTTATAAATAAACAATTTTAAAACTTATTTTATCCAAGTCTCTTGAGTCTAGTTTTTATTTAACTCACTTTACATTTTCAATGTGAAAGTGAAACTAATGGGGTCATTGTGACTGATAAGTTAAGTACTTGGCTTCCAAACTGAGGGCTTCTCTTTTGATTCCCATTTTAAAAAAATGGGATTTTGAATGTCTGGATTTTTAAGGCGCTCCTGAGTTGTGAAAAAGTAAAGGCCCTAGGTCATTTTGGCACATGGCACCCTTGTTAACATTGGGTCACAAAATCAGAAGCCTTTACCTCATCTGCCCCATTGATCTGATAGGGTTAGGTTTTTTTTTTTAAGTAGTGAAGTATAGTTCCCCTTTCAGACCTTGCGAGCTATAGGGCAGGTGATGTAAGTGAAGGCCATCTGTTTCTATGGCCCACGGTTTTACTAGGGTGTCGGGGTCAGCACAACAACCAACCGCCTTTTCTTTCCCCAACTAATGTCAGGTACCTATTAGAGTTGGGTGGGCTCAGAGGCACCCAAGATCCCGGAATTGAAAATCCCAGTCTTCACTAGGATTCAAATCCTGGACCTTGGTTTGGAAGTCAAGCCCTTTACCACTCAGCCACTGTGCATCCAGTGAAACTAGAGCTATATATGTAAAGCATAAATATTGTATCCATGTTTTACTTCCATTTCTTGCATTCATTATTTTCCACAGGTCTGAGCTAGGTAAAAGTATTAACACAGATGAAGCTGCTGCCATGGGGGCTGTCTATCAGGCCGCTTACCTTGGTAAAGGTTTCAAAGTCAAGAAGTTTGGTGTCAGAGAAGGCAACATTTATCCAATTAATGTAAGTCTTTCATAAGCTTGGCTGATAGTGTTCAAAGGTTGAGGTAACATGTTACTTTCTGAACATTATATGTATGAAGTGTACCAGTCATAAATTAGGGAGTGCCCATGTTTAGTTCAATTCATATTTACAAGTTTACTGCTCAATAAGTGGTAGCAATAATGTATATTTAGAATTCAGTGAATTCAATAATGAACACATTTTCCACTAATATGGAAGAAAAAGAATGATCAGATATTCATTAGTAGTGCTAATATTTTCTCATCTGCTGTCACTGTCTTTCAATATTGTCTCCCTTTTTGTGCTTTCAAAATAATCTAAATGTGATTCTAGAATAAACTGAGTACCTAAATTAATCAGTGATTTATATATATATATGCTAATTACATTTATGTATTGTATCTTACCATTAACTTGATATATCTATATGCTTGTCGAAACTACCAACTATAGTTGACTCATGCAAAGTTAAACATCAGAATTAAACACCTTCAATATTTCAAACAATATGAATAACATTTTCTTTGTTAACTATAAATCTTCCTAACAATAATGTTGCCCAACATTTGTATAGTGGTAAGTAACATTTCTAAAAACCTCATTTCTATAACTATGTGTTGGATGAGTTTCTTAGATTGACTAATGTTTTCACAAAGTATTTGAAGTCAATATTAGGTTTTCCTTTTGACACCTAGTTTAGAAGACAAATTCGGTCAATAGGTAATCTTGATATTATGTGACCAGCTCAAAGATAAACTTTTTATTAAAAAATAATCAACTTTATTTTAAAAAAATAGATTTTCCCTAATAAAGAAAAAGTTTTAAAAAAGCATTGATTGATAAAAAAAATGATGATTGTTGAGATCCAACTCCTACTTTTGTGAGGATTTCATAGTCTGATGAATTATCAAAAACAAGTTTCTTAAAATTCAAGGGTGCTTTCGTAATACTTTGAAGAATTCAAACTCAATCTAAGTTAGAAAGTATTAACCACTTCGCCACCAAGTCTCTAGTTTTGAAATTCATTAACTCTTGCCTTTTACTATAGAAATGATATAAGCCTGTGTAATGTACCCATCAGGTAGAGTTTGAGAGACAGAAGACTGAGGAGGAAGAACCCAAACTAATCAAGCGTACACTGTTTAGTCGCATGAACCCATACCCACAGAAGAAAGTCATGACCTTCAACAAACATACTAAAGACTTCAGCTTTATGGTGACCTACAGTGGACTAGATTTCCTTACAGAAGAAGACAGAAGGTTGGTATACCATTTGTTTCTTTTTCCACACAAGTTGAGTGTGTCTAAGCTTAAAGATATTACTCTTGTAAACATTGAGAAGTAACATAGATTTCTATTGATATCTATCTAGATCAAAGCAAAAAGCACATCAAAAAAATCAGTAAGATAGTCAATTGTCCACTTTTATTGCCTCAGAAACACTGTTGATGTTTAATCCATGCCACCCTATGTGTTGTTGACTAGACTTGGGTGACCATTAAGTGACCAATGGACTAGTGTTGGAAGTTGTAATAAAATGTGTAGAATAGAGATGTTTTCGTTAGCTATAACTTACCAGACCACTGAAATCAATGCTAAACTAGTTGCTGGTGTTCTGACATAGAATATTTAAGAGAATTCAAACCTTTGAAAGCTTTTATGGTGTCAGAAATGTTTCACACATGATGATGATTGAGATCCAACTCCTATTGAAATCTGAGGATGTCATATTCTGATGTGTCTTTTAATCATTGTTCTTGTGCCTTAACATTTGTAGTGCTGACAATATCAGTCCCTTGATCAAAATGTCAGAAAATAACAAAAACTAGAATTGGTCTCTTTATCATATTTATCACTAAAAGTCAAATCAGGGTCTGAAAACCAGTACAATTTGTCAAGACACTCACTATTATGTGTCCTCAGTGAGGAGGATGTTTCTAAGTATTTTAGGCTTTGTTAATCTCTTCTGGACATTGTTGATGTACCATTTCATTGTTTGCACAGGTCCTTTGGCACACCTTTGATCAGTAAATATACTTTAGTTGGTGTGGAGGATGCACTAGCCAATAATAAAGACAAAGAACCCAAAGGCATCAAAGCTCATTTCCAAATGGATGGCAGTGGTATTCTAACACTTGACAGGGTAATTATATTATTTTCCACTTATCTTCTATTAACAGAACATATTTAACATACATATATATGAAAAGGCCTAATGAAGAAAGTGTCCTACACTGTAAAATTCAAGTGGCAAGGGATATCCAAAATGTAGGCAACAGAAAAGTAGCTTCCTCATTAGGTGTTATAAAGTCCTGTATGAATTGGCAGTAATATAGATTCCAATGTGAGTTGATACAGGATTGATGAAATGTAATTAAAAATAATGTCATGTTAGTGGATATGGCAGGTCAGTCAACTCAGAATTTTTATGGTTTTAGGATGTGAATGTAAGAGGCACTTGAATTTTGGTCCTTTCAAAAGCTCCAAAGATGCTACTTAGATAGAATATAGGTCTATATATCTATTTCAAGGACACTGTTTTCTTATGTAGCACCTGAAAATCTATGGATAATAAGTTAAAGTTGATGACATGACCTAACGAGAGCCCCTTTTCTTTTGTAAGTTTTAAATCGCCCTATAAATGTTTCAGGTGGAGTCCATATTTGAAAAGAATGACACTGAAGCTGAAGAGAAATCTACTTGGTCAAGTGAGTAGCTTTCAGTTCTAAATAAGATCAGCTGGTTTGAACTGATTTCATATGTTCATTGTGTATCTCATTATAGAAATAGACATTAAATATTCTTGTCACAAAAAAGTAGTTACTTGATAGATAATGGACCTTCTATTGTTATTGCACAGAGCTGGGCAGTGCTATTGGAGGCTTGTTTGGCAGTGGAGCCACTGATGAAGAGAATAAAGTGGAAGATACTCCCGAGCAAGAGGTGAGTCTTAGACTTCTTCACTTTTAGCACTCATTTTATGTGTTGGTGTGTCTGTAGTTTAGCTGTTTTGTTAGCATAGGATAACTGTTTAGACTGACTCTTCTTGTTTGTAGACATGTTATTCAATTTGAATAATAAAAATACTTACAAATAGGAATTATGTTATTATATCCTATGTCTGAAAAAATGAACATTATTTAATTCACAGCTGTAGTATATGTCATAGTTGTTTTCATACCTCTAAGTGTTGCATTAATTAAAACATAATCTTTATCCTTTTCATCTTCCATTATAAGGGATAGAACTAAATCTACTTTGGTTTGAGCTAAGGTCATTGTAAAGCTGATTATTCTAAGATTACTGTGAATTCGTTTATTATGATACATTTAGTCCTTCATGGAATAAAAGACCAATTAGTTATTTGCTGTCTACCTTGTAGTTTATCATTCTTTATCTGCTAATTAGTTCATGAAATATTCATTGGAATAGCTTTATCTTGGTGTGGCTCAGTTAGAAGAGTGAATGCAGTTTACATTTATGCATGTCTGCAACATGGTACAAGTCTCAGTATTTAAATCCACATAGCAAGTCATTAAATAACGTGCTACCAAAAAAAAGTTTACAGTAAATTAACTATATCCCTTTTTAAAACTTTTTTTTGTATTGTTTTTTTTTTTAATGTCACATTTTAGTCAATAATTTGAAAACATTTTTATCACCCCATATCTCATATTGATATATATTTATAATGACAATTTGTTAATTATATTTTTTTCAAACATTCTTTTCTATTCACTTTTTTTGCTTTGCATTAAAGGGGAAAGCATTTTTTCTAATTGACTAAATAAGTTGGCTTTCAGATTTGATTTTTGTTACTTAAAATACACAAATAATTAGACATTAAATAGGTTAATATTTTAAGAGAGTGTATTTTGCACAGTTTTTTTATTTAATTTACTAGTAAAAATTTGTATAGCAGATTAGTGGCTACTAAATAGACTTGTAAATATATTCTCAGTATAAACACAAAAGTACTTAAAAAGAAAACAAAGGAAAAGAAAGCCTGTATCTTATGTTATTACCAATTTTTAACAGTTTATATACTAATTTTGAATTGTTTTTTTTGTTTTTTTTCTTGACATTGCATGTGTTGTACTTTTTAAATTTTTTATTTTTCCAATTCACATGTTTGTTGCTTGTTTTATCTTTTGGTGGTTGCATGAGAGCAGGGTGAGGACACACCATCAGGTGGACCCACTGATGAAAGCTCCAGCCCACTGGAGAAGGAAACTGGTCAGAATGACACTAGTACTGGCACAGAACCAAAGGTCTTTGAAACTCACTTTTTTTTTTTTTCCTCTAAATTTGCAGGGCTTGCCGCTTAACCATTTTGGTGACTCTAAATTATTCCTAAAGTTCACATTTGTCTAAAATGTTCAGATTGGGCTAAAATGAGCATGTTGGTTAGGTCTAGTATTTTGGCTGCCCATCATTTTATCTTCTTGAATGTATTGTTCTCCTGATATATCTCAATATAAAAAAAAACAACTATGCATCGAACCTTTCCTTGAAAACAATTTTGCCCATTTGTAAACATTATGTGGTGTTAGGTGTACTTTCAGTGATGGCAAGTACAAAATATAAGTACAACTTGTTGGTGAGGATTTCTTTTTGGGAGGTTGAATTAAATGAACACTCTTGTTTTGACTTTTGTAGAAAATAAATATTTTAGGGGCCCTCACATATGTTGGATGTATCTGTCAGTTTTTTTAATGTTAAAAACTACAAGCACTTTTAAAAATCTCTTTAGAATAGATGCAAAACTTCTGAAACTAGACCCTTCTTCCATATTGAAATTGCATAAACCTCTTTGACAGGAACGTATAAAAAAGAAATTTGGTTTTAAAAAATCTGATATCACATTGGTCTTCTCTACTTACGGCTTGGTCTTTTAAGTGTAATATTCTATTCAAAGTCCAATGTCACTTTAGATATCTCATTGAATTTCAACTAGCTACAGTGGCTACTTATGGCTCTTGATTTTAAATAAATGAGATAGACATCCTCAGTTTTCACCTAATGAGGCTGTCTGAGATAAATAAGTTTTTTAATGTTCATTTTCATTATTGTGAATGTGATATATTTATATTAGTGGCTGTGTATTTTTTTGACTTCAGAAATAATGTCTGATAAAGGAATTAAAACTGCAGACAATCCAGATGATTTGTTAAATTTATCCCCATGCTATGCTCTTGAAACAATGTGTCAATGATTTAGACAGACACATAGTTGGTGTGACATGCAGCCACATGGTCCTTCCAATCTTCTTTCTACTAAAGAAGTTAATTAATATACTTGTCATTCTCACTCACTGTGACTTAGTCATTACATAAGTTCTTTTTTTTTTCTTTTCTTAGCTCGTACTAATCAGCAGTATCTGTTTATTGTTTTATACTTGAACTAATGTCTCTGTTAAGTGTTGTATGTGTCCTCAGTTTCTTTGTACACAATGCTTTTGTTATAATTATATTAATCACTTTTTAAATTTGTTTCATTTAAAATGTATTTCTTCACTTATGCTTTAGTTTGGAAAGGTGTCATCATTAGGTACACAACTGTTTTCACTAGCATGAACTAAAGTCTGAAGACTTAGAGTGTTTCTAATCTTGTGAATTTTTGTATTGCACTAACTAGGAGGAGCAGGCAGATTCCAATGAAGAGAGTACAGAGAGTGACAAGAAAGAGGATGAGGATGAGAAGACAGAGAACAAAGAGGGTCAAAAGGAGGAAAGTGCAGACAAAGAGGAGCCTCCTCAAGACAAACAGGAGGATGCTACTCAGAAGAAAGATGCCAAGAGTGAACAGGTGTGCACTTGCTTTTTTTTTTTTCATAGCAAACATTCAAATGTTTTGTGGGCTGCAGAGTATGAGAATAATTATTTGTTTATCAATGTATGTTCATGTTTCATTAGGGTTTTAAAATGTGGCACTTTGAGTAGTAAACTTCAGCAATACATGATCACATGTGTTGGTCTTGTAAACAAACACATGTACAGTAAGGAACCATTACATACAAAAGAGTTGGTTAATAATGAAGTATTGACTCAACCAAATATCCAATCAAGTTTGTTTTTGTCTTGAAAACTAGAATTAAACAATACTGTTGCTACCTGGTATTTTATATGGGACAGCCTTTGGATTACTATTTTTTGTTCTGATGTGTGATATATTTTTAAGCCCCCCCCCCCCCAACTAAAATAAAAACCACTAACAAAAATGTTGTTGAAAATAATTATCTAAGATATTGGTCACCTTCAGTTGAAGTAGGAAATAGTTTTAGTGAGAACTACTTTAAACTCATTCAATCACCTTTTTTTTTTTTTTTCCAGCCCAAAGCTGAAGGGACAAATAAAACAGAAGAAGAGAAAAAGTCCCAAGAAGCTAAAGAGAAAGGTCCAAAGGTACTCAGTATAAAAGAACTCATTAAAACGGAAGAAGAAATCCTAGACTTAAAGAACCTGACCAATGAGAAGTTTGTTGCTGCTAAACAAAGGTCAGTTGAATCACAGACTAGGATGACTAATCAAGTGTTGGTTTTATTTATGCTGCTTGGTTTGAAATGCACTAGCTAGTGCCTCCATAACTTTTCCAATGAGTTGATTGTAGAGACTATAGAGATTCTAATTACTTGGTCAGTTCAATCACATAGAACTGATAGATCCTCATGTTCGATTTGTATATTTAATTTTTTAAAAATAATAATACAGATTTAGTTGTAGTTTTTATATTTCAATGGTAATAACAAAAGAATTATTACTTTTAATGGTTTTTCTCCACACTATTTTGGCATTGTTTGGATAGGTTCTCAAAGTTATTAGGAGGACAAATAATTTTACAAGTTATACAAATGTAATATTTATAAAATTCTTTAATATATTAACTATACTTCACAGATGTAAACACCCCCCCCCCCTTTTTTTTTTTTTTCCCCGTTCCAACCTCTATTAGTGATTCAATCTCATCTGTGAACTAGAAATTGTTATTGTAAATAAAGATAAAGCTCTTGTAGAAATGTTTGGTCAGCTATATCACCTTACTAAAGAAATATTGTTACAACTATAGTCTGCTAAATGTAAACATTTGAATACAATTCATTGAAACACAAGCTTAACTTTCATTCTTTTGTTTGTGTTTCCAGGCTGTCAGAGTTGAGAAAAATAGATAAAGAGAAAATGGAACTTGAGAAAGCTAAAAATGAGTTGGAGTCTTTCATCTTTGACCTGCAGGACAAGTTGAGCCAGGACCTGCACATGAAATGTACCACTGAAGAAGAAAGAGAGAAGATCAATGCACAGCTGAGTGAAGCGTCAGACTGGTTGTACGACCAAACCCCAGAGACTAAGAAAGCTGTAAGTGCTGGCTCCAGTCTGGTCTGGATTTAAATTGGCTTACAGAGAAAGCTAAAAATAGTTTTCTGTTTGATACTGTACATTGAAAATGTAAAACATGATATTTATTTTAATTCAAGTTCATTTCAAACCGTTTGGAGTAATATGTAGTGTGCCATTGACTTTATTCTTTTTATAGTTTTAACATAGTGTTCACTTTTTTTGGGCTAAGTAGTAAATAAAGACATCTTTTTGTGTGTGTCCTGTAGGACTTTGTCTCTAAGCTGAAGTTCTTGAAGGATGCCACCAAAGCTCTGAGTAAGAGAGTGTATGAGCATGAAGAAAGACCTAAAGCTCTGGCAGCACTGAAGAGTGCACTCAACCAGACCACAGTGTTTTTGGCCACAGTGAAGAACATGACAGATGTAGAGGATCCTATCTTTACACAGGTGGAGCTGGAGACCTTGGAAAAACTGATCAATGAAACAAAAGTAGGTCTCGTGTGTTTTGTAGGACTTACAGGGATTTCTATAGGGTACACATGTACTTTCTAATCATAAGCTAGTTTATATCTTTGGAGGGCTCAGATAACTAGTTCTATATGTAAGTTGAACTGCACAGTAGTTTCCTGATGGAGTATCTCTCCATGCCAATGTCCTTCTATAGAATTGTTTTGGGGCAGTGTTGGATGACATGGCTGCCCTTTACTGGTGACACTCCACAAGTTTTGCTGGTTTCCAATGTTAAGCTTCTGGAACATGCGTTTCCTTCTGTAGGGAGAACAATTATTCTTGTGAGGATAGTTTGTAATAGGCATTATGCCTATCAATCTTGTGTATTGCGTTATACAGATATTTTAGTTTTGTAAGCTAAGTAACAGAATAACAGAGTCAAAGTTTGTTAGACCAGAAAAAAGATGATGAGTGATGAGATCCAACTCTTAGTTTTGACATGAGGATTTCATTTTCTGATGAATTCACTGGTTACGATAGTAGAACTGTTTTTTTTTTTTTTTTTTTTAATTGCTTTAGTGTGGCTCATCTTTCTTGCTATGTGTCCAATCTGTTCCTGCCATTGTGTGCTGCCAAAAAAAAACTTTCTATAAAGTAAAGTCATTTATCTCTACAACAGAACTCCAGGGAGACCACTTTTTGCCCATAAAAGAGAGCTTGGGGGCAGGGGGGGGGGCTTAGCATGATGCCATGCCATGATGTCAAGGGTAGGTCAGGCTTAGTGTAGCTCTGTGTTCAGGGTTGATAGGATTACAGGAGGAATTTCCCCCACTTGGGCTCTGTTAGAGAAAGTTATTCAAGTGATGTTTGCACTAGAAATGTTGAAGTGGTGTTGTAGAGTGATCTGTTCAGAATAAAGATTAGATCTGTTGTCAAGCTCATATGTTATGAATTTAATGTATGCTTGTCAAGTATCTTAATTCTTATTACTAATGAGAAGGCTCACTAGTCAATTTACTTGTATATATATATATATATAGAGAGAGAGAGAGAGAAGAGTTGATTCTTAGCCAATCCCTTGTGGACCACTAGGCTGAAAGTTGTTCTTGTAGGTCTCTCTGCTGTCTACACAATTCAGCTTGGATAGGTTTCAAACTCCAGCCCCTTGATAGGTAGCCAAGCAGTTTATCCCTCTGACACACATCCATTTTGTTTAGACAAGGAAATGTCTTTATATGATCTGATAGTCACTTAGATAGCACAAACCCACTTAGTAGCCTCTGTATGCTGTACATAGTTCAGTATGACTAATTAGTCTCTGTTTGTGCTAAGTACAGTAATGAACAAAACTAATCAGTGCCAGTAAATCAATAAGTTTATTCTTGATTGCCATTTTACACATTGGTTTGTTTTCAACTGACTGGTTCAGTGTTGAAGGTGTTAAGTTTGTTTTAACTTGTTAAACTTGTGAGATAATGATCCAGTTTGTCAGTTTTAAAGACTCAGTGATGTGCTCACTGGGCCCTAACATGGATAGTTAGAAGTTTATTACATCTGTGCAATATTGTTAAAAAAAATCTATGATTATAAAAATTAGATCTACTCTATTTAGAAAAAAAAAAAGCATTAATTGATAAACAAATGATGATTCTTGAGATCCAACTCCTACTGCTGTGAGGATTTCATGGTCTGATGAAGGATCAAATGCCAACTAACGTTTAAACAAAAATTCACAGATATTTTATGTACACATATGTATTGAGGGGATGGTGAATCCAATAATTAATTCAATTTTTGTGAGGCTTAAGGACCTTAGGATCATCTCTAGCTAACTCAACTAAATTCAAAAACTTTATTAATTATTTATTTTATTAATTAACAAGTGCTAGAATTGTTGATACAAAAGCACTGTTGATGTTTTTCCTTGTTCCTTAGCACAATCTTTTATTTCCAATCTAAATCTCCAGTTGCAATGGTATTGTAAGCTAACACTTTTGACATTTGGGTAGGGTATATTTTAAAAAAAAAGACAATATGTTCACTTACTTATGTGGGTAGGTTAACAACCAAAGTGTGTGTCTGTGAGATTAGTCAAATAATCTTTCCATGTGCAATCTTCCCACTCAATTTGAAGGTAAAATAAACTTGAGATGATGGTGTGCCTCTATGATGATTGTTGAGATCCAACTCCTAGTGTTTCTTGTGAGGATTTCATGGTCTGAGAACAGAAGTACAACACATTGCACCAAAGATGCACTAGCATTACCTTCCAACTGGGTGGGAAAACTTCACACAACTGTTAGCTACTTGAAATAACAACACTTTCAGATTATAACAAACAACTTTAATTAGCCATCTTGGCTCCCAGAGTAGTGTTATGCCACAACTCTTCCCACCAAATAACATTCCATCAGCACAACATTGCATCAGTCTTTGTACTCTGTTTTTTACAACTCTAACCAGTGGTGAATACAAAACTGGTACATATTCAAAGTATTATGACATCCTCATGTTTATTTTCTTTTGTAGTGATTTCATTATACAATGTGGTATTGTCATTACTTGTTGACTGATCTTTTTTCTTCTCTTTTTCCTTAGCAATGGAGAGATAACAGTGTAAAAGCCCAGTCTAAACTAAAAGCTTATGAGGAACCGACGCTCAAAGCTGAGGATGTCGGCTTAAAGATTGCTGCCTTGGACAGAGAAATGAGATATCTCATTAATAAGGCAAAGGTACAAGGCATAGTTCTCTAGATCATATTTATTTTAACTAGGCAGCTGCAAGTAACATGTAATTACCAAGGTTTTATCAAAAGCTGATATCTTTAGTGGGTTTTTTTGTGTGTAATTTGACAGAACTTCAGACCCAAGCCTAAAGTCAAGGAAGACAAAGCTAAGAAGAGTGAAAACACTTCAGAAGAAACTAGCACTGGGGACTCCACTCAACAAGGTAATTTGAGATGTTGGCACAAAATGCTGTGCATCGCCAAATGCTCAGCATACATTTGATGACATTACACATTTTGTTTTGATACTTGCTCATTCTTTCCCATTTCTTAGGGATATCTAAGCATGGAAAACTCTATATACTCAATAAATGTAACAGTAAATCTCTTGTTCTTCAGACTAATGTCAGTCAGAAATGTCACTTTTTGTCCATTTGTCGAAATTACTTTATTCATAGCTGATGTTCCGCCAACTGATGAGAGTGGCAAAGAGGATGCCCCTGATGAGGCAACATTTGACCCCACTGAGGAGACTGAGACTCCAACTGCCACACCTGATACTCCTTATGCCACCCCAGATAGTCCAGAACAGGAGTCAGCTCCACCTACTAAAAAGGAGGATGCTAAGCCTTCTGGGGAGAAGGAGACACCAGAAGACAGAACAAGTTCTGGTAAAAGGAAACCCAAATCAAAGAGGAAACCTAAAGAGGACACTACAGAGGAGGAAATACTCCAGCTAGGTAGATAACTGAATGTTGTAATGTAGGGGTTATCAAGTCTAGTATGTGTACAGGGTTTGGTTTATGTGTTAATCAGTTCTGGTAGTATATTCTATCAATAATATAGAAAACATAAAGGGACTGTAGATAACATTTTACATAGACAACTCATGATGATTATTGAGATCCAACTCCTACAAATGATGTGAGGATTTCATTCTCTGAGAATTGAACATAAGCCAAATGCCTTTCTTCAAACTTGACATTTGAAACCTGTTTGTAAGTTGAATGAACTTGAACCTTTTTTTGTTTTAAAGAGAAGCCAAACTTTGTTCTTTCGCCATGATTTTTTTGTTTACCTGGAAGTTGAATATCATCAGCAGACACTTCAGTTAACTCATACTTCAAATAGGCATTTTTTTTTTATTCAGTCTAGTATAAATGTGATTACATTTTTTATTTTAAAAAAGCTTATATTTGTAGAATTAAAATAAACTTGCAAAACACTGGTGAATGACACCTGTAAATTATTGACTGGTCACATGATATGAGCTTTGTTCTTTAGTCAGTATGGTGCCAAGTTTGATTCCTCCTTGCCGTTCTGTAAGAAGATAGGGTTAGGATTTAGCAATCTTATTCGGTTGAATCATAGAAAACTTTTGCAGACTATGATATTTTTAAGACAGGTCTTCTCACTGAGTACTATTCCCTTCATTGCCTTTTTTTTTTTATTAATTATGTTCCAAATGTTGATCTGTTTCTATTTCCCACAGACAAAACCTTTCATGAGGGGGGAGAACTTTGAGTTTTTACACAGTCTTTCTGTTCAGATGTAGGTTTTTATTTCTGTATTTGACAAATTATTTGTAACCACCATTAGTTTGGGCTTGCAACAAAAGCTCATTTGTCAGCCATACTAACACTTCTCTTCAACTTATCAGTGGAGTAGATATATTATTAGGACTGGTGAAAGATTTAGCTTTGTTATTGGTGTAAGCAATCTCTCATAAAACACTTTTGGAAGTTCGTTTTTTATTATATAAGCTGTAACTGTGTGGCCTGAATCATGTCTGCTTCTGTTACAGACTACTTGTGTGTTTGATGCACATAGTATTTCAAATCTCTTTCAATCACTTTTTTGCCTTGATAAATAGACAGTAAAATGTTAGCACTTGATCAACACTAACATCTGGGGAACTTTAACTTGGACAAGCTTTACAAAGTATATGGGT
Source organism: Biomphalaria glabrata (assembly GCF_947242115.1). Taxonomy (NCBI): domain Eukaryota; kingdom Metazoa; phylum Mollusca; class Gastropoda; family Planorbidae; genus Biomphalaria; species Biomphalaria glabrata. The sequence continues at coordinate 3,143,222 of NC_074724.1, forward strand.
CAGTGCTTTGAAAACATGCTCTGTCAGATACATTTAGACTGTCCTGTTGGTACAGTGGCAATCAACTGTTGGCTATCTAATAATTTTTTTAGTTAAAATATTTACAATAGAAAAAAAAAAGGTTTAGTAGATTTGAAAATGTCATTTGACATTTAGTTTTCTCAAAATAAATTTTAAAATAGTAAATCTGAAGCTCAAACCAATGAGAACTTTATGACCTAGAAAGTAATTTCAAATATTTTTTTTTTGTCTATCTTAAAATCTCTATTTTCTCATCAAGCAGTTTAATGTGTCTCCAGAGACATGAACTTTGTGTCAACCATTTTGATGTGATTTCTTTGTTTGTTACTTCCTAGATGATGGAGTGCAGACAGAACAGGCTCATCCAGATCAACATGGGGAGTTATAACACTTGCCCTCAGGATAGATCTCAGATATTGGATGTCAGTTGCTAACTTGACCGGATGAACACTTTGAATAGCTGAAGTCAGGATAGGATGAACTTTCAGTGTGTGAGATATTGATAGTTTTGGTAGACTTTGACTGATTGATGTTTAGTTGTTGTGAAAGATTAATAGCAGTGCCAGAAGACCATTAAATCTGATGTAAACCCACATTCAAAACCAAGACCATTGACTTAGGCACTGAGTGCTGCTAGTTCATCTTCAACATTTCATTGATTCTTTTGAAAGAGAGACTGAAGTGAGACAGAATTTGTTCAATGAACAATTTTATTTATATGTTCAAATCTGTAGACAGACCATACCCATGGATATTTATTATGTGATCAATATTTAAATTGTATATTTGTTTGAAGGTATATTTTTACATTAGATGTTTCTTATTGCCTGAGATTTCCACACTATAGGAATATAGTATTCAAGTCATATGCCAGTTTGGAATGGAGATAGTAACGAACTTAAGCATCTGAAAGGTATTATATTTGAATGAATATGTGAGCTTTAAAATCTTGAGTTGGTCAAATGAAATGTTCTATCTCAAGTATTTATTATATAGTTTATACTATGATACACCAAGACTGCTATAAAATATGTCTATATGTTAGTCATAATTTCACTCTAGGAATAATCATCTAAGCCTTTCATCTTACTGACATTACCCTTGGTTGTGTTTGGTGGTATCAATAGCCATTGTTTATTAGTTAGGCCTATATGTAGTATAATTGAAAAGAAAGTCTCTGCAGTCACCTCCACTAGGTGAACTAGAGATTCAAGTTGAGTGATTTTATTTGAGTGTACATTTGTTTTCTTAAAGCGGGCCTTTTTTTGTGTGTGTGATTTAGAAGATAAGACTGGCATTATTGAAAGCATTTACTATTGTTGGATAAAATTTAAGTCATTTGTTTATTCTGTATTGTGGTTCAGTTATCAGCTCGTCTAAATGTTGTCTGTCTATCTTATCAATTATGAATGAATCTGGTATTAGTTGTTTTTTGATTGTCAAAGAAAGTCAGTGCTATAACACTCTTTGTTGACTGTCAAAGAAAGTCAGTGCTATGACACTGTTGACTGTCAAAGAAAGTCAGTGCTATGACACTGTTTGTTGACTGGGAGAAACATTTCTATCTATGATCTGTGACCAATTTCCATTCATTCATGTTCTATGTGTGTGACCAATACTAACTATTTATTTTGTAAATAATGAAACAGTGTAAGACTGAGGAGATGTGTTCCAAGTAAAATGTCAATTATATTTAATTCTAAAATGTTTTTATTCATGTCAACATTTTTATGTGTATTTCTGGATAACATAAATGAATCAAAATCATTTTGAAAGTGGAATTACAGTATAGTACAGTTTAACTAATAGTACAGGTAAAATTGAAGCTAATTGATATGTAAACAAAAGTAGATAGTTCTGTTTTTTTTATATTGTTTTATTGACATTTTTTTTAAGATCACACATTTCTAAATGATGAAATCTTGATTAGAGAAAAGACTTGTGTAGTAAACATTTGATTCCCAGCATTCCTTGTTGTATGTTGACGTAGTGATGTATCATTTCATGCCATTTGTAGACTCTGTTTATTATTATTATTATTATTTATTTTTTTTATTTGCTTTTTTTCCCTCACCATTTGTTCAGGCATGAATTTTGATCATCTGCCTGTTGCTTTAGACTCTATATGGTTCACTGTTTTGTGGCTTCTCTGCCTATTGACTTCATTCTGTTGTTGAAGGACATTTGTTACATTGATCAATTGTACATTGCTCATTAAATAACTTTGAATAATTAATAGCTGTTTTTTTGTAGCTTTATCCATCATTAAGGTTTTCATCCTAACCAAGCAGAACAACTTATAAAATGAACTGATTTGAAATAGTGCACAAACCATTATTTCTCAGAAATGAGAAGGTGATTGCTTTTAACCTACACAATAAAGTACCCACAATTATAATTCATAGAATTAAGATGACTGACCAAGAAAAAAATATATTCTTTCTCCTTTTGTTCTAATTCATTGCTAGCACAAAATCATAACTAGACTACAAAAAATTAGAATGAAAATTGACTACATGTAGGTATCTTCTAAAAGAACCAGTACACTTAATCTTCAAAAAAAATATTGCTAAAAATCACAATGACGCTTAATTGTTAAATTTAATTGAAAAATAAACCAGAACTTTAAAAAAACAAACATGTAGCAATTTTTTTTCTTTATCATATAAGAATAAATTTTAAAAAAAAATTTCAATAAATATTTGAGAAGGCATCAGCCAGTATTGCACTCTGATCCTTGATGACATCTCTAACAAGAAAGACTAGATCAACGTGAAGATATCTGGAGAACATAATTACTTAACATAAAAACCAGTACAATTATGTCATACATTGCTTTTATATGACATTGTTTTCTAAAGTGCAAGACTTGTCTTTATTATTATTATCATAGAAACAATGTTACCCCAAGCAAACACCTAGAGAAAGCTATAATTCATCATTAGGAAACTCTGTAGAACTAGACTCTTTAACAACTGGAGTCTTCATTGACATAGTTCAAACGTTCACAATTTACAATAACTCACACATCACAGCTCATTAATGTCCTATCAATTACTTATGTTTATATATCATGATTATCACCTGTCAGCCAGCCAGCATGAGAAACCATATCACAAAACACTGGCCTGCCTGTTAGCACACATACAATAACACTGGTCAACAGTTAACACAATATACTATAAAACTGGCCTGCCTGTTAGCACACATACAATAACACAGGTCAACAGTTAACACACACAATATACTATAACACTGGCCTGCCTGTTAGCACACATACAATAACACTGGTCAACAGTTAACACACACAATATACTATAACACTGGCCTGCCTGTCAGCACACATACAATAACACTGGTCAACTGTTAGCACACACAATATACTATAACACTGGCCTGCCTGTCAGCACACATACAATAACACTGGTCAACTGTTAGCACACACAATAGTACACTAGTCAGTCTGTCACTAAAACTGTAACACTCTAACCATCACTAAAACTGTAACACTCTAAACCAATACTAAGTTCCTAAAAAGACAGATTCTGAAACAGCTATAGAGACTAACCAAGACATAAACAGAGATATCGGAACCAAGACCGCTAGACAGATGTCTGAAACCAAGACAGCTAGAGATATTGTGCTGCTATAGGGATACAACCTAAGAGTCCTCAAAAATCTTTTAAATATTTTAAATCTAAACGAGTTCCACAAAACTTGAATCTCTCCCCCCACCCCTCCAAAATGTTTTTTTTCTTTTCTTCCAAAGACTGACCAAAGACCCATATACACTTATTTTTATATATTATTTTATTTTTACTTCCTGTTCCCAAAATTGGAAGAGAAATAATTTATATCGGCTTAGATATTGATATTGTAGTAAACTGAAGGGAAGCGGCTCAGCGAAGTAAAAGATGACGGCTGTTTGTTTACAGACACCAGAAACATAGCTTTCAAATCTTGTAACTGTCCTACTAGGTCAGCGGTTCTCAGCCTTTTAAGCTCGGCGACCCCTTTTTACAATCCCCTGCTCTGCCGCGACCCCCCTCCCCACCACAAACACACACATACAGAAATAGAAGAGTAGACAATAACAATCCATATTTTCGATGGTCTTAGGCGACCCCCTGGCAAATTGTCAATCGACCCCCAAGGGGGTCGCGACCCACAGGTTGAGAACCCCTGTACTAGGTTTACTAACTCCACTAACACAGGGTCACAGTCATTGTCGCCTTGTATTGTCTTCTTGTCCTCTAGAACGGTTACTTCTAACTTCTAAGCCACCAGTAAATGTCTTCCATTCCCAGGAACGACTGATTTTCAGACACATTCCTGATCAGACAACCCGCATTGGGCACCTCCACTGTTACTCGAGTTGCTGGCCTGTCCATTGGCGATGATCCCTTTTATAACTTTAGCCAGATGTACCAACTTCCAACCCAAGACGTTCTGTCTCTTCCTTTCTTGGAAATTAAGTCTCTTCTTTCTCATCTAAACAATCGGTCCATATCCAGTTCTGAACACTGCGCTGGTGCAATATTTATTGGAATATAAAAGTAGTCCATGAAATGAGTTTTGCCGTACAGGAAGTCTGTGTTTACTGCTGTCTATAGATGTCAGTTCATGGCCGTAGTACAGAACACTGCTTATCTAGTTGCTTCAATTTTAATACAGCTGTTAACAAACATAAATCAAGCTAAATAAGGGAAAAAAACAAACAAACAAATAAAAAAACAGAATAAATTTATATATAGGCCTATATAAAAGACAAACTAATAACTTTCTAATAGGTTGTACACAATGCATCATTCCTATCGTAGTAGTTGTTAGGCGTTTACGCGCTGTTCCTTATGCAGATAAGTCAAACGAAGGTAACATTCAAATAATGAAATCCAATAACACAGACAAAAGGCCAAAAATAGAAGATAGTCGACTTTGAAAGCGAATGTCGAATAAGTTTAATAATAACAAAGGGAACCGTCGAATGTCGTCAAGCTAAATCTCTACTTTCATTCAAAAATTGTTTATAATCTTTTTTATGCACGTAAAAATCTCAACAAAAACATTCTATTCAAAAGCTACTTTCAGCTTGGGGCATTACATAAGAGAGTGCCCCCAACAAAAGAGATAAAGTAGAATATCCGAATTTTTACGGGTCACTTTTTTTTTTCTTTTTCCATTTTTATCGACTACGTTAAATTCAATCTGGTTGGCAAGACTGTAGTCTTTAAGAAGTGTGAGCCTGTAGCGTGGCCGTAATATAAAAATGCAGATTCGAGTCAACAGTTGGGCGTCAATCAGAACCTTACCGTTGACAAACTAAAAAAAAAAAATACGTTTGAACTAAAATATGCAATTTTTTTTTTAAAAGAAAGAAAATAAGATTAAATTTACAAAGAGGCCTAACTAATTTTTTTTCTTCTAAAATTTGGCATGCAAGTATTATTATTAATAACTGCATTTTTTTTAACGCTTTTGAAAAACAAAAAGTGAAGGGGCCTACACAAAAATCAGGCCCTACATAAAAATACATATTGCATTGACAATATTCCTTACCTTTGTAATTCTGTTATTCCAAAGAAATCCATTAGCGAAACACGAAAAAAATACAAAAATAGTTTCTTTGTTTTTTTTGAAAAAAAAAAAAAAAAAAAGCTTAGGCTATATTGAGTGTAATTGTGTCAATTAGTTTGGATCAGTCATGCAACTAACCGTGTAATAAATGTGTGCGATGAGAAATCTAGTATAATATTGATAAAACAACGAAAAAAATTGTCACAATATATTGTGTATTAAAATTAGACTGTGCTTGGTGAGAAGCGTGGTTGAGATGCTAAGTACGCTTGCACTTGGCTTGTCTTGGCTTCCTATGACACCCGACTCGAGCAGAGTTGTGTTTACTGAGCGCCTAAAGGCAGCACGGAAAACCTTCTCCCAGATACCCCCACCGGTCCACAAATGAGATTGGACCATAGCGCTATGAGCATGCTATAAGCATGAAATTAACGCTTTATAAAAGCTATAATAATTATAATTTGTATAGAAGATATAGAGAATCACGTGACTTAAGAAAAACTGAGATAGAAAAACAAAGAAAATATGGGAACCTAGGCTTGGAGATGAAGCGTCTATGGAAATTGTCCAAAATAACAATATACCCCATTGTTATATCAACCGAGGGGATAATAACAACTGACCTCACAGACACCTTCAAGGCCCTTAACATTTCTAGGAACATCCTCGTTGCCTGTCAGAGGGCGGTACTGCTGCAGACCTGCCACATCACCAGAAAATTCCTCAGTGGAAACTTTTAAAGGGACTACGATGAATTTTGTTTCTCTTTAGCGAAACTCGACCCTGGCAGTGCCAGAGAATGACTACTCGTTCATTTCTAACATAATAATAATAATCTTTATTGTCCGTATGGAAATATGTCTAACAATTTGTGCATTACACCAAACAAAAAACATTACAACTATAAGAAACCAAAGTGTACATTCACACCAGACTCACTCATAATTTACATGTGACAAAGATTATATTAAAATGTCTATTACCTGGTCTACTTACTATTTTGGTCAACGCGAAATCTAAGTAGGGAATCAGGTCGTACCCCGTTGCTGATGACAAGGTCTATAGTTCCATTTAGAGCAATATCTTGAAAATTGGACAGTGTGACATCCCAGTGAAACTGCCGAAGCTTTGCTAATGTAATTTCCAGAGTAGTCTCTTGACACAGATATTTCGTCTGATTTTCAGTATTAGGAAATGTAACACTACAGTTAAAAAATGACTGTGTTCCATACCAACTAACCATCAACACTGGCGCTGGGTTGGCTCTGACTTTTAAATCTATGATATCATTTGGAAAAACTGTTTCTCTATTTAAAGGTCGATCAATTATTGTTGGTGCACCTGGAAATAATTCAATATGAATGTTAACAATAAAGTGTCTAAATTGTCTATTTTAAAAATTAGAATATCAATTCAATGTTTGTTGTCAGCAGCATAAGGGTCTGATGGCCGAGTGGTAGAGCGTGAGAGCTTGTTTTCCTAATCTCGGTGAAGGATTGAATTTAGAGTTTCGGGATTTTAAGGGCGCCTCTAAGTCTAACCTTCTCTGATGCTACCTGACATTAGCTGGGGAAAGGAAAGGCGATTGGTCATTGTGCTGTCTACAGTACACCCTCGTTAACCATCGGTCATAGAAACACATAACCTTTACATAATCTGCCTTATAGATCACAAGTTCTGAAAGGGACAATTAACGTTTTATTTTCTCTGCATACATTGTTAATTTGTCTAAAATATCTTTTTATTCCATGTATATATATAGATATAGATAAGTTTGATGGAAGATTGCTCCATATCAGTGGTTCTCAAACTGTGGACGACTGTAGGGGGTCCGCAGAAAGATGAAAATTGCATACAATTAAAATATTTTTTTTTGTATAATTTAAATAATAATCAACTCTCCCTTCTCTATTGTTTAATATGTCTATTAAGAACTATGTCAAGACTTGTCAAAACAACAGTGATTGTTAACAGACCAGTGCTAGAACTGTATTTTGCGCATGTATATCAAATTTACTCATTTCACAAACCAAGAAATGTCTTTATTTCAATTTCTCTGCTTAATCCCGCTATTCAAAGAAGTTTTCAAGTTTCCAACCGACGACCAACATCAGTCTGATTATTAATGCTTCACACTTTATACTTGATTATTAACTTCTCCACAATGGAAATTCGTGTTTCTTACATCGTTTTTTGCGCGCCCATCTAACCGTTAGATTGTGGATAACTTTTTGAAGTGTAAGCAGACATCTGAAAAAAGAGAAAGAGTGTAAAGGGTGTGTTAGCAGTGACTTGGCAGAATTTAAGTCATTGGTTAATATGCATGACTAAATGCATGACGCGTAGGACGTAATCATCTTCTTTTTTGAAGTAACGTCTGTATTATATATAATCGGATGAGATAGCCATGAACTGAGATAAGTTACCTTAAGAGGCTGCACCTTGTAAAAACAAAATTATGTAAATATGCTTCTGAATATTTACAATTCGGATTTATATCGTACAAAAGTAACAGTAGTCACAATATATCAACGCAGTCACACTTTTCAAATTTATGCATACTTCACTAACCAAAAAAAAAAAAAGAGTTAGCTGTTAAACTAAGGCTGTCTTATAACAAATCAAAATAAAGTAGCAAATGAAGTCCATAAAATTCTTTAAACAGGAAATAATAATCTATGTGAATCAGCAGAAAATTATTAGCAAAGCGAAAAAGCACTTAATGTTTTTTTTTAAAAATAGTTTTTCATTGTAGCACAGAGCCAAAAAACGACACAAGGTTGGGAAAAGCTTGATTATGTCAGCGGCTTTAGAAATATGTTTTTTTTTAGCTGTCAAACCAGGCTGCTACGGGGGTCCGCTAATATCTTTTGACATTTAAAGGGGTCCTCTGAACTGAAAAAAAAATTGAGAACCTTTGCTCTGTATGATTTAGGAAACGTCTTCACAGTGTGAACCACATACTAACTACTAACAATAAACAATACACACCTTGAAAGGACAACCAGAATAGATTTTCTTTCTAAAAAAATAATAATGTAAATATGAATCTTAAAAAGCAATATAGGCCTAGTCAGGGACTGATTTAAGTAAGTGAAAGCCCCTACACTTTTTCGAAAGCTTTAGTAAAAAATCCACTTATTTAATAATAATACTTATAGAGACATATTTTAGAAGAAATGAATAATCTCATTTTCTATTTTTTAAAAAAAAATGTAACAGGTATTTTTAGTTTAAATAATAAATAATCTAAATTTTTTAGTCTGGGGAGGGTAAGGCTTTGGGTTAAAGCACTGCCTTAAATCCGGAGCTGCTTTTATATTACGAGCACTTTACAAGCGGACACTTCTTAACCACGATTGTGTTGCAGCCAAAGTAAGATTTAAAGTATTGTCGAAAAAAAAAAAAACAAATGAGAAAATGTATATAAATGGAAAAATACATAGAAATTTCTGACCCGTCGAAATACGATTATTTTTTATTATCCCTTTTGTGGAGGCCCATCTCCTTTGGAGGCCCAGTGGCAGTAGAACAGCCTGCCCTCCCGTCAATCTGACCCTAAGGTATAGGCCTATTTATAATATCCTTACACAAAACACGTATGCTTGAGACGTAAGATTTTACATTAGATCCAAGGCACTGGTAAGTTCCCGAGTCTCTACAAGCGACTTGAGGGTTTTCGAAATGTAAAGTTTCGTTTCGACTGTCGACCAATTTCCATCCATCTTTTGTGATAGTCAATAAATCAACAGCAAGATGATTAAGTCGACACAAAAACGTCAAATCACTGGCTTCTTTCACGTCCATGGTCTGAGCCTTGTGTCCATTAATTCTAAAAATAAGGTTCTCTGAAAGAGGAAAAAAAAAATTACATTCCGATTTTTTGTTTTACAGCTTCGAATGTAAGTCTAGTAATAATGCGAATGCCTTTAAATATGACGATTAAGAAAGAGGAGCCCACTTTCTCGATCTATATATAACCTGTATAAGATTTTACAAGATTAACTACGTAAACAAGCAGACTATAAAACAAGCAAAGTTTAATAAATACTTTAAAAAGTACTTTAAAAAAGGGCTTTATAATTGGAATTGCCTTGGGTGGTAGTGCAGACCGTTGTCTAGGAATTGTATCGTTGGCTGGTCATTTTGAGCCCGAGTTCAATCTTTGCCGACAGACAACACATGAGGAAGCCCGTTGTAAACTGGGTGTTGAGATTTATGTGTTTTATAATAAAGTTATAGTGTGTGGAGAGATCGCTAGTTTGTCGGAGTGTGACTGTGAGTTATTTTTGTGTTCATAATTGTTTTTGCTTATAGCATACTCAGTGCGCTATGCCCCCTATGGTTCAATTACTATTGAACTACGAATAATTGATCAAATAATTGGTTAAGTGATTCACGTGTTGGATTTCTGTAACTTATAAAATAAGATAAACCATCATGAGATTTTAGTTTTGAGATTGAATTGTTTATCAGCGACTTAAACTCAGCCAAGTTGTTAGTTTTCTTGACTGATTCAGGCAACCCATTCCAAGCTCTAATTGCACTAGGGAAGAAGGAGCATTTATGCAAATTTGTCCTAGCATATGGAATAAGAAATTTTCCCTAATCTTTTTGTGTTTCTGAGTATTTTATTAGATTTTGTTTCTCTATTGTAAACTATATGGTTCAGTGTTTTATGTATAATTGCTACTTTATTTTTTAGTCTTCCATCCAAAATTGAGTGATGTTATTAAATGTGTTTCTCTAAACAAATGTGAATATTCATTTGTTATAAATTTTAAGGCTCCATTTTTCGTGTTTTAATTTCTTTATGTTTTCTTGAGCTGAGGGGTCTCAATCAGAAGATGCATATTATAATATTGGCCTAATCAAGGTAACTATGACCTAATATTATTTGTTTTAAATTCAATTTTCATAAGAAGGAATTTTTAAAAATCCTATTTTTAAGAAGATTATTGGCAGGAATAGCTCGTTAGGCTTGGTTGGCTATCTACATAGAAGTCTGAATCCAAATCTCTGCTGTATTGGGGCTAGGCTCAGACACGTAAAAGGCTTCTGGAGACAAACCTAAGGAAAAATAAAAAAAAAGCTTTCGACCCCCGTGGAGATTGATGGGAATGCTGTGTTGGCGACATCGTACTGACAACAGGTAATACACAGGCAAACATTTGCCTGAAAGTATTATAGTGTTTATAAAGATGGATTTGAAACATAGAGATTCTAATTGTGTCACTGTTGTCCAATGGTTGAGAAATTGATTACATTGTTTTCCTCCCCCCCCCTCTCTTCTTTTACCTTTGAAATCTAAATAACACGTCTTTTGGATATTCAGCTTTGAAAGGTGAAGGTAATGCAGTGACCAAAGTCCTTCAGGAGACACACGTCCATTTAGTAAATGCATGGTCAGTACAATCACACGTGATCCGTTGATCATGGCATCGTCCACAGTTATATCGTTGTATCTTGAAGAAATGTCACATTTTGAAGACCGTCTACAGGAAAGTACTTCATGCTTGTCCTTCGTCAGGTAGAAATCAGCAGACGCTGTCTCTGCATCAGAAACGAGGGCCTGAACTTGACCTACATTACAGTCTTCAGAAACGGTGCAATTGAGCACATCTGATTTAGATTCTGTAGAAGTAGTCAACAAATTGTTATTATAATATTTTGATGTTGGTTTTGTCATTTTTTTAAAATAAATATTATATCAACTCACTCTGTCTGTCTGTCTAGTCAAACGTGTGTACAGGTTATTTCTCCCAGACCCAATCTCGTATCAAGTTGAAATTTTGTACAATTATTTCTTGTACCTAACAAAACAAGAATCAATTTTAAAAAAATAGCTAGCTAATTAACTATTAGTTATTTATTATTTTGTTTGGTATTGAACAAGGGAAAGAAATCGTACTTGACTGAAGTGGTGGTAAAAGCTGAATTAGTCTCCTTTATACACCGTCGTCTGAGTCTTAGTGAACACAACATGAAAAATTGGACGACAACTGTAAGAACATTAGATAACTATACAATATTCTATGTCTATTGGGTCTCCACTAGCAGAGTGGCTACCGTGTTGGCTTGAGAAGTCTGAGAAGGCTTGAGCCTTGAGCTCGAATTCAGGTCGTTCCCCTTTTTAGTGGCCCCCGAAAGTAGTAGTAGAACACTTAATTTAACTAAAGAATGTTTTTTTTTTACGAAAATGTTTTTTTTTTCTTGAGACTTTTAATAAGAGATTGACCATTTACAAAACAATCTGATCAATTAGATAATCATTATATGACATCAGTTAGGGCCAGGTTCGCATTTAACTACACCTTCACTTTCAACTATCTCTTGGTCTGCTGGACCGTTGGGGCACCACACAAGATCTATTTCTCCATTCTTCTTTGATAAAATTTCATTCTGATATTCTTTCTGAAAATATTGAAACCTGCCATTTTACCTGCCAAGGTGGACCACTTTGGAGGCCGATTTTGAGTTTGTGTTTCCGCACAAACTCTCATTGTGTTGTTTTTTGTGTGTTTCTATGTGTTTCTCCAGCTCTCCCTACTAAACGCACATTTGACAAAATCAGGTGAAAAAAAAAAACATTTCACGATAGCTCTTTCAACACAAATATAAAGTGATCCGCATCCCTCACACACACACATACTGATATTCAGCACTGAATCACACACACGCTATTATGTAGAAGAAACGAAAAGTTGCAATACATTAAAATTGAACTGAAGTCGGTTTGTTTTCAAATTACTTCTTAAAAACAATATTCTCTTTGAGTATAAAAAAAAAATATTTTTGTTTTGTTTTTACAAAGCTCCATAAAGAAACGTAACTGAATACTTAATATACGGTGTGAATTGTGGAATACACTATTTGTTACTTAGCTGTGTATACCTAAGGTAAAGATTTATAGGAAGATTTATTACCATTATTGTAAGCTGATGGATAAAATAATAATATCCGATTTAAATCAACGTAGAATACTCTTGTTGTTCAAACACAGGACAAGTAATATATTTATATATATGCATTTTTAAAAGTCTTCCTTTACGAAGCTGATATAATTCGTCATTTTATTTTTTCTCTTGCGATTCGTCTATAGAGCAGTGGCCTTTTCACAAAAATCAAGTTCTTCAATTTATTGAACTCTTGACTGAATACAGAGTAATGCGAGAATTGAGAGTTTAAGATTGTACTTACTAACGAAGCGCGTAATTAAAACAAAAAGTATGAAGGCAATATTGTGAAAGTAATCCTCTGGAAGAAACATTCCCAACAGCAAGTCATTAACTAGTGTGTGTGTGTGTACCCTTCAAGGGAACCTACGATCTCTGTATACACTTAAAGCAATAAACAAAAGTGTGTTTGACTTGTGTGCTCCGCCAAGCCATCAGACTCGTTTTGTATTACTATTAGGAACAGTTTCACAGGTTTCTTTTTGCTAATTTGATTAGATTGATTTCGTTCTAAAGCTATAAAAACACTTCCCCCCCCCCCCAACAACTGCTTTAACCTTATGAACTTCCTCTTTCTTATACTCTCTAACTCAAAACAGAACGGTATAAGCAACAGTATGTTTAATTAAACGAATTACATTCGCCTGAAGAACTGTGCTATCAGTCAGTTATACTAATTAAATAACTACATCAACTAAAGTTTTTTTTTTTTTTTAAGTTTCCCGAATAGGAAAAAGACAATTTAAGCTTTAAGGGGTCTGTCTCTCTGTCCATCCGTCCGTCTGTCACGTGCAGATATAAAAAAAAATCTCATTTCATATTTAGCAGATTTCAAAGTTTAGGTGCTGCTTATGATTAGTTTTGTTTTAAAAATTGAGTTACAAAATATGAACCCGAAATAATCATGCACACACACACACACACAAATACATACATACATACATACATAAATACATACATACATAAATACATGAATACATACACACATACATACATACATGCATACATGCATAAAAACCTACAACATAAATACATATATACAAACATACATGTATACAACATACATACATACACACACACATATACATACATACGTTCATACATGCATACCTACATGCATGCATACATACATACATACATACATACATACATACATACATACATACATACATACATACATACATACATACATACATACATACATACATACATATATATATATATATGAAATTCAGTTGGCGACAATGAACTTTAATTTAGCGAGGTTGACATTATTTAGAAGTCTAAGAGGTTCAAACAGTGGAAATGACGCATCTACTTGTGCTTTGAGGGTTAAAGCGGAAGAGAAAAAGAGAAAACAATTCTGAACTATTCCACCACATGTATTAAAACGCATAAGGGCGAAACTTGTAAAAATTGGTAAATGTAACAGCCACTACCTTTAAGACTAGTTAAGTAGATCCTCGCTAGTTAAAAACAACATCCTCCATTAGTAGGTTGAGACTTGAGTCACTGGTGTCATAGAAAACTCAATGTCTTCATGACTCATTTAGAATGAGGTTAGGTTTGTGAATAAGGCTGAGAGAAAGAATGCATGAAAGACAGAAACAGAATGGAAAAAAGATAAACAGAGGAAGAGATAGAGAGAAACAGAGGAAAAAAAAACAGCGATGGAGAAACTAGAAGACAAAAAAAGAGAAATGAAACAAAATGGAGCCAGAGAAATAGACAAACAACGTGTATAAAAAGTTCAAGAGAGAAAGTGTGGGAGAATGAGAGGAAAGGGGGAGGGGAGAGAAAGAGAATAGGAAAGAGAACGGAATAAAGAGAGAAAGTGAGCAGACACAGTAGACTACTGGTACAATAAAACTATTGAATCTGTTTATGATTATTAATCGTAAAAACTTTAAAAAGCATAAAAAACAACAACAAAATACAACAACAACAATAACAAAATACAACAACAACAAAATACAACAACAACAAAAAATTAACAACAACAAAATACAACAACAACAAAAAATTAACAACAACAACAATATACAACAACAACAAAATACAACAACAACAATATACAACAACAACAAAATACAACAACAACAAAAAATTAACAACAACAACAATATACAACAACAACAAAATACAACAACAACAAAAAATTAACAACAACAACAATATACAACAACAACAAAATACAACAACAACAACAATATACAACAACAACAAAATACAACAACAACAATAACAAAATACAACAACAACAACAATATACAACAACAACAACAAATAGAACATCAACAAAATACAACAACAACAACAATAAAATACAATAATAACAAAATACAACAACAACAATAGCAAAATACAACAACAACAAAATACAACAGGAACACCAACACCAAAATAAATAAAAAAATACAACAGCAATAACAACAACAAAATACAATAACAACAAAAATACAACAACAAAAATAACAACAACACAATACAACAACAACAAAATACAACAATAACAACAACAAACAACAACAACAAATTACAACAACAGCAACAAATTACAACAACAACAACAACAAAATAGTTATGTCAATTGCAATAATACGCAGTATTACAGAGTAGTGAAAGCATTTTATTTATGCTGGTCACACTATATCATTCACTATTATCTCTATCTAAAAAAAGGATTAGCTATTGTGTATATATTACTTCCTCAAAAAAAAAAAAAAGAATAAAAATACAATAATACACAATAGTGCTTAACTGTAAGAACAAATATTGTTTAGCTTTTAAAATACACAGCTTATTTACACTTTATTTAATACACGATAAGTTACAAAATAGCCAACAATTTATAGTTATTCAGCATACTGGTTCCCCATTCAGTAGAACTTGATTGGTAATAGATCGAGTCCCGAGATAGGGGAGCTCTGTAGATAGATGGGGTCTACTGTTACAGATAGATTTGGACTATTGCTATTACAGATAAGTGTGGTCTACTGAAACATGCTAAGTTTGTTTTAGCGCAACTTTAAGCATGTTACTTTTCCAGTTAGTGTCGAAGGACTATTTATGACAAGTTTTATCAAGATTGGTTAAACGGTTTTGGTTTCTATTCGGGACATACATACACAGGCCTACATACTAACATAAATACGCCTTACTTCCTGATTTATATAATAGATATGCATATCACAATAAGAAAGGTTACTATAGTTCGTCCATCGTGGTTCGATGATGATTTTTGATGAACCCTTTGTCATCCAGGGGGCTGAGGGGTTTGCACTGGGGTTTTATGCCTCCTCATGTGGCTGGTGAGACCTATGTGAGCCCGTAATGTTCGGCTGCACACTGGTCAGGTTAAGAAAGGCTACTAGATCTCATGTAAAACCTTGTTCACAGGCGATGATTTTAAAGTTCTAAATTAAATTTGGCACTGTGTAAGGACAAACACATTTTACTGAATATTTCGAACATATAACAAGTTGACTAATTAAACATTTGCTTTAAAAGTAGTAGAAGTAATGGTAAATAATACAATCAGTAATAAAAAGATGTACCAGAGTCTACTAATTATTGGTATATTAAAAGAAAGTCAATTTCAATAGAACAGATAACAATAATAGCTGCAATTGCAATATTTAAAAAAAATGTTGATAAAGTGACAATTGTAACTGAATAAAATAACAAGTTAAAAAAATAAAGTAACTCTAGCTGCCTAACAGAGCATATGATGTAAAAATAATCTATTTCTAGGGCCAACAGTTAACGAGGGCGTAGTGTGGCCAGAACAACGCTCAACTGCTTTTCCCAAATAATGTCGGGTACTGATTAGCGTTGGGTGACCTAAGAGCGCCCTAAAAATCCCCGTTTAGCCCGTGGGCGCAGTGTGGTCTACTGTTGAACATACATGTTGTGTACAAATAATTTTCATTTTGAAATCTTGTACTTTACATCTAGAAATGTTTTTGATCAAGACATGTCAAATTCGAACACAGTTTGTTTCTAGCAGGTTTTAGTGTGTGTTTTAACAAATTAACTTTACAAATAGGAATAGACACGTAGGTAGTTTTCTTAAAATAATAATAACATTGGGCTCGATAATTTAATCATCGACATTTTACAATGAAATTACCGTGGGTAGTGCTGTGAACTGATAGGCTGGGGGGGGGGGGATAAAGCGTTAATGGAAGTTATCTAAAATAACAATCTACCCCATTAAGATAAGATAAAATAATTTTTATTGGTCCAGTCAAATAAAAATTCAGTTTAACCGTTGACAACCTCAGCGTAACTACTGTAACAATAACATTATAGATGCAAATACGAACAACATTCACACACGAAACACATACACATTCACAAGTAGCGATTTATGTATTTGACTTCTATGTACTTCTCACAGCTGATCTTGTAACACTCTGACCGACAGTGGGATGAAGGAGTTTTAAAACCTTTCTGTTTCAGTCCTAATGAAAAGGAGACTACCACTTCGTTCAGATCTGATGTAACAGTGGTTTAATGGGTGCAGGTTGTCTTTAAGAATCGTGAGTGTTTTGGAAAGGCATCTTTCTTGAAAAAGTTCTTCAAGAGATGGTAGCTGTGTTTGAGTGACATACGATTTTTTTTTATTTAAATTAGTCTATTCAGTCTATGTCTTTGTGCCAGTGAAGTATTACCATACCAGCAGGTAATGACAAAGATAGACTGCTGATGGCTGCTGTATAGAAAAGTTTAATAATTGTTATATCACCACGGGGATACTGACAACTGACCTCACAGATATCTTCAAGGCCCACAACATTCCTAGGAATATTCTCGTTGCCTGTTAGAGGGCGTTACACTGCAGACCAGAACATTCCTCAGTGGAAACTGATAAAAGGACTACAATGAATTTTGTTTCTCTTTAACAAAACTCGACCCTGGCAGTGCCAGAGAATGAATACTCGTTCGTTTCTAATAAGTATTAATAATTTAAATACTTTTATTTCCTTTTAATGAAGATTTATCCGGCAGTGAAAATTCATTCACTTCCAAAATAATAATAGTAACAGTAATAATACAGTAATAATAACACCATTAAAATCGAAGAAGAAATTTGTTTTAAACTAGTGCTATACATAACAAAACATTATACAACTATATATATAAGAAATACCTAATCAGGCAGAAATGATGAACCTTAAATACTGCAGATGTGATCATGGTTACACATTGACAAAGTATTTTTTTTTGGCTAACATATGTGCTTATGACTCGTTTAATATTATTGAATTATTATTGGAAAGAATTTGTTTTACAATTATGTGTTTTCAAGAAAATAACTAACTTATAAACAATATCATTTTTTAGATTTCAAGAAGAAAATTAATTAGGCTCTAATTTAAGAAGAAATACTGTAAATAAAAAGCCGAAGCTTATATTAAATGAAATTGTATCAGTTAGTTTGGTTCAGTCATGCGATTAAATTTGAAATAGATATATCATATAGACTAACAAAAATAAATATTTATGATTAGCGCAATTTTATGCTTTTAGTTTTCTCAATGCGCTATGATCCTATCACTTGTCTGGACCAGTTTGGAATTGGGGAGGGGGTATCTGTATGAATGTCACTGTGATCGCTTTTTAAATGCATTAAAAAAAACAAATTTGCTCACTCTGGGCGCAGCCTAAAGGCGACTAATTCAGCTTTTACCACCACGTCTGATAAGTACGATTTCTTTCCTTTACTCAATGCAAACAAAAAAAAATACAAATAGTTATTTAACTACTTGCTTATTTAAAAAAATTGATACTTGTTTTCCAGATATAGCAAATAATTGTACAAAATTTCAACTAGATACGAGTAGGTATAAACTTTTTAAAAAGTTAACTTTTACTTTGAGCATTTTGAGTATAAATAGTATATATATAATAATTAATTGTATTTCCTTTAAATTTTAATCTATGGTTGTTACTGGATGACTATGATGTATCAGAAGCACTAAAAAAGCCACTGCAGCTATGTTTGGAGTCTACTTGTCCGAAATGGATGATCTGTGTCTCATTAGACCAACTACTGCTATGTGCAGGGGCGATCACTGGTGCTCCACTACTTCCAGGGCATGTTGGGGCTGTGTACACCAGACTGGTCCCTGGACCGCGGATTTCGTATTTGCGAACAATTTTGCCATAGCTAATCTTTTTGTACTCGCCATGTGGGTGGGAGACTATAAATACAAAGCTATTTAAACGCTTGATAGCAGTCTTCTGAGATTGGATTGCCTCGTTCGCCTGATTAAATCTGTTCAAATATTTTTTGAGCCTTTCAAATAGAGGTATATTGCATGTGTAGCATGCCAAAGAACAGAAATCTGTAGTGATTTTGTCCTGTTCAACATAAAAGCCATCAAGTCGTTTATTATGTGAATCCATTTGAAATGAACTGTCATAAAAGAGCAAACATATAACGCCAGCTGCCTCAAAGTCATTGTACACAAGCGCTTTTGAGGTAGAGATACTGATTTTGGCAAACTTGCTATTCGGCTTCCCAGATTGCTTGCACTGAGCGCATGGGCATGATGTGTACTTTTTGTGTCTGCCGCCAAAGCTATCTATTCCATTTTTATACATTATAACTTTCCATACTCTACCAGTGCCAGACCTGTTTTTAGCGGTCGGTGTCGCAGATGAAGAGAGAGGATACCGTACCCCTGTGCCCGGCCAGAATTTCTCACGTGAGTTCGAAATATTATTAACATCCAGCTTGACTGTTAAATGGAAGACACTCTTGACCAGCTTGCCAACATTCTCATCTTTCATTACAGACTTTTCTAGGAGATCTTTCAAGCCCATGAAATAGTTGTGCTTATCTTCCTTAGGACACTGAAATAAAGAAACCACTATATGTCAGTCATTGCGCACAAATATATTATATATAATATTAATAACTTTGTAAAAACTACAGTAAGAAAAAAGTCTAATGGGAGGGGGGGCATTTTCATTATACAAAAATAAATTTAAAATAAAATTAAATTAAAAACAAAGTAAAACAGGTAGGAGGGGCTAAACGCTGGCAGAGCCTGTGACGCCCCGTTCCAAAACTGTATCGGCACTAACCGTTCATTTGAACAGCAAGCAGAATGGTGTAGTTGCTATGTCGTTGGTTTGTAGCGCCAACTAAACCGATGTAGCCGTGTTAAATTCTTAGTTTAATAAAATTACATTCAACATGAACAAGACTTCTTTGTGAACATACTTGAATGGAACATTTATAAATATACCCAGATCCAGCTTGTAAATAGATGTACAGGAAGGTAGATGTCTTTTATAAGATAAGATAAGTGAAATGATAATTAAAACTAAATATAACTTATACTAAACACACGTCTTTACTGTCTCACGTCTCTTAGTAAAGCTTCCCTTCCACAATCGCACCCGTGGCTTTTATTAACAGGAATTATGACAGACCATCTCGTGATTTCATCAGAAATTCTTCAGCGTGTACAACCAAAACATCCGCTCTTCTTTTCCCAATGGTTACTTCAGAAACAGGAGGCGCGGTGGATGAGCGGTAAGGCACTTCCGAACCGAAAGTCCTTGGTTCGCATCCTGATGAAGACTAGGATTTTTACTTTCGGGATCCGCGCCTTTTAGTCCATCTAGCTCTAACGGGTACCTAACAATATTTGGGGAAAGGTAAGTGCTGGCCACATGGCACCTCGTTAGCTGTGGGCAACATGAACAGATGACCGTTATAGCATCTGCCCAATGGATATCAAGTTCTGAAAGGGAAATTTGTTTTTTTACTTTAACCTAAGAAGTACACAAACGCACAAAGACTCCATAGTTTTATTCATAGATGGTACGTATTTAACAACAGAGTACCGACCATAACTAATACCCAGGCATTCATCTCATTTTCGCTTATTGACTGAAGGATAACATATTATAAAAAAACTCAAAAAAACTTCAGCTTTGCTTAAGAAGAGATATATTCAATGTAATTAGATTAAACGTGCACTCTAGAATATAAATCTGCTAAATATATCTTAGTTAACAGCACATCTAATAAAATTTGGCATCGTAGGCCCTGTTTATAATTTTATAAATTTAAAATATATACCCCCCCTTTTTTTCTTTTATATCCACTCTAAACTTTTATGGATAATAATTTAATTACTGTCACTTTGAATTAACTTGTCTTGTTTACATTCAGGGGCGTAGCTAGGAATTTGACATCATATTGGGGCCCGGGGGGGGTGTGACCTCTTTGGGGGCCCCTGCAATTTGCGTAACATTTATAATTAATTAAAAAAAAACCTCCCATTTGGAGGCCCCTAAAGTGGGGGTCCGGGGGGGATTTTCAATTTCCCCCCCTCCTTCTCCCCACCCTAGCTACGCCTCTCTTTATATGTCTGTTTTGTACGACAATTTTGTCCAGTGTCCTTCAAGATGCTTTTTAAAATTAATATTCACTAATAATTATTTAAACGCACATGATAATTAACTAATTAACTTACTGATATCCGTATTGACACTCCTTCGTTGCTCGTTTCTTGACAAGAATAATCCTCATATTGTAAGGACGCCATTATATCACCATACGTGGCATCTTTGTCTACAGTTATCTTTGGATTCAAAGACACATACACAGCTGATAATTAGTAGTACAAGGATGGATGAAACATAAATTCTAACAACCTGGTTTAACTACAAATATCAATGTTGTTGGTTTTTTTTTACTGAAAAACCTAGGATTAGGTATTTGGACACAAAAAAAAAAAAGATCTGTGACGACAATAATGACAGAGAATAGAATGCTTAAATTAAGTATGTAATGCAACCACTATAAATCAAATAGGAATATAATGCTAAAATGTTATTTAACCTTGGGTAGGCCAATAATAGAATATGCAACGTCTGTTTGGGACCCCCTCAACTCAAGAAAGCTTTAAGAAACTGGAACAGACACAAAATAGAGCAATGAGATTCATAACAAAAACAATATTCACATTTGACTAAAGTAACATCTTTAGTAAAATCACTAAATTAAGAAAGCCTTTAGGACAGAAGACTTAAAAGTAAAGTAGCAATTATACATAAAACACTGAACCATAATCTTGAAATAAAAAAACAAATTTTATAAAATACTCAGAAAGACACAAAGATAAAAGTGTCCTTTTCGTTCCATATGCTAGGACAAATTTGTACAAATTTGTAGCTGAATAAAATGACAATAAAACAAACTCTAGCTGTCTAACAGAGCATATGATGTAAAGATAATTTATTTCTAGGGTCAACCGTTAACGAGGGTGCAGTGTGGCCAGAACAACAATCAACTGCTTTTACCAAATAATATCGTGTACCGATTAGCGTTGGGTGACCTAAGAGCGCCCTAAAAATCCCCGTTTACACTAAGCTTTTTAGCGCGAGGGCACAGTGTGGTCTACTGTTGCACATAAATTTTGTGTACAAATAATTTTCATTTTAAAATTAACAGGTAGGTAGGTTTCTTAATATAATAATAACATTTGGCTCGATAATTTAATGATCGACATTATACAATGAAATTACCGTGGGCAGTGCTGTGAAATGATAGGCTTGGAGACAAAGCTTTTATGGAAGTTATCTAAAAATAACAATCTACCCCTGAGTCTGAGTCTAGTTGTGAGATTTTGTTTAAGCATATTATTACTAAAGTCTACTACAGTTATTTTATCTTTTTTTCAACTTGATTTTGTTTATATTATAAATAAAGTTCTATTAAAGTTTATTCACAAAACGAAGTTATTCAAACTTATTTGAAGGTTTATTAGTTTAGATATATAAGGCCTACAACGGTAGAGTTGTCTACCAACAGTGTAATGATACAAGTCCACTACCGGTAACAACAGTAGGCTAAAAAAACCGGATAAGTTTAATAACTGTGTTCTCTCGGTGAAGAGGAATTCACGGAATTATTTGGGCGTTGATGTTTAGGGTTAGGGTTAAGCTAAAATCAAATGATTGTTCGTTTGTCTGGTAAAAAATTTTGTACACGTTACTTCTCCAACACCCATTCTCGGATCAAGTTGAAACTTTGCACAATTATTTAACAAAAGATGAATCAATAAAGAAACATTAACAGATTTGTCAATTAATTACTGATTATTATTATAGCTTTTATATAGCTCTACATTCATGATTATAGCATGCTCAGAGTGCTTTGGTCCAATCTCAAATGTGGACCAGTTGAGGGGGGGGGGAGAGAGGGTATCTAGGAGTTTGTTTTCCGTGATGCCTTTAGGCGCTCAGTAAACATAACTCTGCCCGAGTCGGGTGTCGAACCTCGAGCCCCCTTCTAGGTAGCCAAGCCAAGTTCAAGCACACTTGGCCTCTCGACCACGATCATAATTAGTCATTCTGTTTGATACAAACAGGGAAAATTAATCTTTCAGTATTAAGCGATATGGCTAAATATGTGTGTACACGTTTTTATTCTCACACCCATTCCCGGAACAAGTTAAAAATTTACACAATTATTTTATTATATCTAAAGAAATATGAATTATTAATTATTGGTAATCAATTATTTCGTTTGATATAGTTAAAGGAAAATTAGTTCTACAATATTGAGAGATAGATAGGCTTTTTATATATTTTTTTATTATTTTATTTACGAAAATTTTATGAATATGAAATTGTTTATTTAATGCAAAATGGGATTTACGGATGAGCAGCATATATCTCTTGGCTACTTAACTGAGTTCGAATCCTGATGTAGACCAGGAAATGAAATTTTTATTCTCGATTTGATTCAAACTAGTATGTGCCTACTGAATGACTAAAAATAGCAGCAATACCTTTTTTATTATACATTTTCTCAAGTATAACTTACTTCTCGTCCAAATCGCAAAGCTTCAATACTGTTACGTAGGTAAGTTCCAACTCGAGATTTTTTGAGACTAAAAATAATGAAACAATATACATTTAATTATCCCTGCGGAGTTATAGTAAAGATTCTGTCATTGCGTCTTTTTCAGAGAGAGAGAGCGAGAAAGAGAGAGAGAAAGAGAGAGAGAAAAAAAAAGAGAGAGAAAGAGAGAGAGAGAAAAAGAGAGAGAGAAAGAGAGAGAGAGAGAGAAAGAAAGATATGAAAAGAAAGAGAAGTGTGTTTATTAAATGTATAAATTAAACAATCAAAAAAAATAATTTTTAACAAGGAAAGCGTAATTGTATTAATTAGTATGAACCAGTTATGTAATTAAATTTATAATAGATCTAGACTAACAATAATAAATCTGTGCGATTAGAAATATTTGTTTACTATTACCAATTGTTTTTGTTTAGCGCGATTTAATTCGTTTAGTTTTCTCAATATGCTATGAATCTATCACTTGTCTAGACCAGCTAGAAAAGGGTAGTGGGAAGAAAGAAGGGGGTATCTGGGTGATCGCTTTTTAAATTTACTAAAAACGAAAGTGAACGACCTGAGTTAAAACATTTTTATTCTTTTTACAAACAATAAAGGGGGAATAATTCAACTTATGCCACTTTATCAATCAAGTAAAAATAATATTTTTTTTTATATTATTATTTTTTTTTGTCTGGTAAAAGAAATAATTGTACAAAGTCTCACCTTAATCTGAGAATGGTAAGTAGAAGAAATAACATGTTAAACATTTATAATAATAATAATAATAATAGTAATTATTATTATTATTATTATAATTGCTGATATAATCAGTGTTTGCAGTAAAATTTATTTTTTATCCAAGATAGTACCAAGGTATTTAACAATTTGCATAATTTCAATGGTCTCTCCAGCAACAGAAACAATATCATTTTCCTCCTTTTCTCTAAGAAAAAATCGTATATACCAGACAGACAGAGTGAGTGGATATAAGCTTGGTAAAAATGAACAGTGTAACTTAAATACCAATTTAATCTCTGTTTCTGGAATCTACCCAACAATAATTTGCATGAGATATGGACTTTGTAGAGAGTTAAGACGGTAGGTCGTTATGCTGGGCACCTGTAACTGTAACTCTAATAAATAGATGACATTTACATCATCTGCCCTAGATTGCAAGGTCTGACATTTAACCCACCCCCTTTTTTTTTTTACACACCATATTGTAGCATGTAAATAAAAAATTTAAAAAATAATACTTTAAAAAAAGCTTATACTAAGCATAGTTGTATCAGTTAGTTTGCATTAGTCGTGTAATTAAATTCGCAATATATTAAAACTAACCATATAAAAATGCAACTCTAAAATAAAAAAAAGAGTAACTACTTTAACTCATGGCTCAAGCCTTCTCAAGCCAACACGCTTACCACTCTGCTAGTGGAGAGGCTATAAACATGGACGATTGTCTAGTTGTCTAATGTTTCTATAGTATCGTCCTATTTTTCACGTTATGTTGACTAAGACTCAGACGGCGACTTATAAAAGGGAATAATTCAGCTTATACCACAACTTCAGTCAGGTACAAATTATTTCCCTTGTTTGAGATTTAAAAAAAAAATTACCAATAGTTAATTAACTAATTTCCACACTTGCTGAATTGGCCCGTCACAAAAGAAAAAAAAAAGTCAATTATTATACATTTTATTTGTAATAATGTATGTGTGTGAGTCGTATTTGCCTGTTCTAGTTTTTGATTTAATCTATAAAAAAAAAATCGCGTTTTAAGACTGCAGCTAAAAATGTAATTTGAACTATCAGCGAGTTTGATATACAAGACGCCCGCTTGTTAAAAACTATAATAACCTACCTGTTGTATCCAAACGCCATAACTAATAGTCCTATTAGCACTCCTATTATTAAAGTGCCGAAACAGATTCCTGTAGTGGTTCCCAGGTCTATATACATTCCGTGCTGTACTTCTGCTTATAAATACATGACATAAACGATTGGTTCAGCTGATTTGTAAAACTTAGATCTAATAGCTAAAGACGAACAGTCTGCATAGACAATCTACTTAACAAGATCTTTGTACGATAAGTCGGCGTAATAGAAGTGGTCATGCTTAAGTGCATTTGTAATGTATTTGAAATCTTAGTGCATTTTGTTTTGACAATTTAATACAAAGCAGAACAGTACGACAACATTATCAACAACATTAGAAACAACATCAACCTAAAGGATCAGCATCAGCAACAACATCCTAAGCAACAATATCAACATCATCAGATTATTTCTCAAAGCTTCCTGTCTCTCTAACTCTTTAATTTCTCTTTTGCTTTTTTTTTTACTCTCTTTCTTACTTTCTATCTCTTTCTCTCATTCTCTCATTCATTTCTCTCTCTCTCTCTTTCTCTCTCTCTCTTTTTCTCTCTTTCATTTCTCTCTCTCTTTCTCTCTCTCTCTCTTTTTCTCTCTTTCTCTCTCTCTCTCTCTTTTTCTCTTTTTCTCCCTTTGTCACTCTTTCATTCTGTTTCCTTCTCTCTCTTTCTTCTCTCACTTTCATTTTCTCTCTTCTCTCTTCTTCTCTCTTATTCTTTCTATTTCCCTCCTTCTCATTCTTTATCTCTCTCTCTCTCTCTCTCTCTCATTCTATCATTCTCTCTCTTCTCTTTCTTTTATTCATCTCTCTCTCTTTCCATCCTCTTTAGTTTATAAGTACATCATTTTAAGATAAACTGATTACGACTTTGGAGCAGAGCATGTTACATAAATAAAGCAAGCTACTCAATAACACGTTCTTTTCCATATTTACCATTAAAAATTGTATCGCTAATGAATGATATAAAAGAGTACAAATGTACCTGTTTGAAAGGAATAGGTAAACGTGTTCTTCTGGTCGCTCGAGTAACAGAAATTGTAGGTGAAGGTCAAAGTCAAATCATTCTGAAGGTTACAGCAGATAGAGATCAATCCAGCACCTTTGGCGACGGTCTGGTTGTTCTGACTATTCACTATCTCTAGCAGACAAGGAGAAGGTGTAGTCTCCGTACACTGGAATAGTATATTGATGGACGTGTTGGTCACTGGCATTGTTGTATCTGATACCGACATACGTTGGCCATCTATTGTAATCTCAACAGCGCTTTGTTTAGGGACTGTCAATATATAAAAACAATGAAAAGATGTGAACAGAGGCGTTGCTAGAAAGAGTGTCAGCCAATGCAGTCCGCACCCCCTAGACCCTCCCTCCCCCCCAGCAACGTCCCCTCAAGACGTGAAAGTCTGTAATATTTGTAAGATAATAAAAAGATGTGAAGCTTGTAAACAAAACTAATGAAGACCTAATGTACTTTTAGGAAAAGAGCTTATATATTAGAGTTCAAACTATAGACACGCATAGAAAACATCTGAGCTTATCGCAAAACCCAAATGTGTAACAAGTAAGCTGTAAAAAAAAACAACAACTAAAAAAAGGTTATGTAAGGTGAAGAACTATACATTTACAGCTATGTCAAACAAAATTTATTAATTACTACTGTTTCAGTACTGTTTCAATAATCTTGATTCGTGTTTTGTTAGGAGCATTAAATATATGTGCAAAGTTTCAGCTTGATCCGAGAATGGGAAGTGGGAGAAAAAACATGTTAAACATTTGTACCAGACAGACTGCCCGTAAGTTGAAATAAACTTTGTTAAAATGACGGAATATAATCTTTTACATGAATAGGTCCAAACCAATACTTTAATATAGCTTTGTACATGAGTGTCGTTCTGATCAGCTTGAAAGTAGTCAAGCATGGGTTAAGGTGTTTCAGACTTTCGTAGTCTCAAGCTAACTTTATCTTCGAATAAGGATTCTCTGCTTTCTCTGCCAGGGCGTTCAGCTGTAAGCTGCCAAGTAGTCTCCGACTCAAGGTTGACTCCCGAAGCCTTTCCCGTGTTTTGGGTATAGCTGCAAAGCAGCAGAGGTTTGAATACAGAGTATTCCTTATCCTAGGTTAAGACTAACGAGCCAAAACTAACGAGCCCTCCCTGACCGAAGCTTACTGGTTTAAGCTCCAGTTACTCGCCATTGCCTCTTCTATTGTTATTGATAATAGTTCCGCCGGACCCAATTTTTGAACAAATATTTGTCCAATTTCAATATTATTACTATACTACAACCATGTAAATGTGTAGCATTAATGTACCGTATAGTTTAGGCAACTCTTGTATTTCACTTTCTCCTAGACTGCCATCGGTTAACTTTAATCTGCCTCTAAGCAACGCTTCACTATAGTTTGAGAAATAATCAGAAATGACAATGTGGACTTGAACATAATCTCCTTTTGACTCAGTGCGGCAATAACCATATGTATTATCCGACATATTCATAATGGTACATATCTGAGGAGAACATGAAATAAA